>NW_017304136.1:115405-126081 GCF_001594115.1 Trachymyrmex septentrionalis | reverse complement strand
TTAATGTGTAATATTTTGAAATCTGGATATGTAACAAGTGACCCCAGTAACTGTAACATCCGATCCCGCGTATGGGTTAGTTGTTACAAGGTTACATGATCTTATATATTTTATTAATACTAGAAAGTTAATCATATTATTAAATTATAAAAATAATTTTCTTGTAGTGTAAGCATGTGGCTATTGTAAAATGACCTTGCGGTTTATATTCTATTTATTAATTACGTGCAAAAAATTTCTAAAAAAACTATCAACTATCCCCGGTTTCCCCTATATGAAATAAATGCGTTTCTGAACGTATTTTTATAATGAATCATTGATAACGTCGATTTTTTTTCAAATTATATATTTATCAACATAATAAGAGAACGTTACAAGATAGACTTTAACGAGATATAACATTGACAACCCAAAACGCACATAGCTATTTAATACCTGAGATTTTTACGACGTTTTCGAAAGAGTTTGATATGAGGAATCATACGAGGAATTTTGATTCCACGTATGTGAATATTGAAGCCTCGCACGAACGCGGTGCCGTAATGTTGAAATCTCTTAAAATAGAATATATCTTTGACTCTTCTTTCGTTTCTATCGCTCGAAGAATGCAGTTCCTCTCTCATGGTTTGTACATACATATTACTGCATCGATAGAAAAATGATACATTAGTATTTTCGACATAATGAAAGCAGGAGCTCAATCCCCCGTAAAGACTATTATTATCTATTTTTGTGAAGAAGTGACACATTTTTTGTCAAATATAAATTTGCTTATATTGATAAATGTCACTTTGTGATAAGGAGTGAAATTTACACTATACTGTAGTGTTCTGTTATGAATTTTGATGATTTATGACATAGTTTTAAGCTAAACTTTTCCTTTACACAATCAGTCTGAAATGATCCTTGATTTTGATCTTGACCTTCAAGAAGGGCAAGGTCGTTGATCTTTTCTGTCGCTCATTATTCATTAAGGAGTTATTAACAAAACAATTTTTATGAATTGTACACAATTTTTTAGTACAAGATACACATATTTCAGCTTATTCTTTTAAGCTATATATTTATTTCTAGTACAACTTTTCTAATTTTCCGACATTACAAATATGGCCCTTAAGGGGATGCTGGAGTGACGTCGAATTTGATTGACGTCGATAAAACAGATTCTTAATTCTAAATAAAACATTACGTACATTAAGAAAACAAATTTAAAGAATACATTAAATAAAACGTTATATACATTAAGTAAATCATTAAATAAAATGTTAAATTTCTTGCTCTGTTATCCTATATATTAAAGTTACTAGATCTAAAATACCGCAAACTCACATCCATTTTGACGCTAACGCGGTTATTTTAATCTAATGGATTTGTATATATGTACTTTATTTGGGAAAATGAATCCGTTAAGTAAATCAAAGTTTTTGAATTGTAATTAGTTTATTTATGATCAAAAGAAATATATACGAATGTTTAATTTATGTGTTTTTTAGTTTAATACGGATTTATTTGTTGTAGAAGTTTAATGCATAAAAGTGCATAAAGAGTACAATTCAGAATCGTTTAGGAACACGAATCATCACATGTATGATCAGCGGCATCACCGCAAGAGCTTGAGTATTTTTAAAAGATTATTTGGCCAGGGCAAGATTAGCGGCACCCAACTGTATCCAGTGTGTACTTAAAATCGTATATTATATGCACTTCGGCCATTTTAATGCATCAATTTTAAAATCAATTGCGTATTTTATAGATCTAGTGACTTTACTACACATCGCAAGAAAGCTAAGTTCTATACAGTCATGGACTAAAAAAGTTTGCAACACTTTTTTTCCATGGATTTTGGAATACACCGGGCGATCTTATTTGTCGATCCATGAATAAGAACCAATTACTCGGTGAGCAAGCTGCGTTTCGAAATTCATTCGAAAAGAAAGTATTGCAACCTTTTTGTCCCTGACCGTACACTCAGGGTGTTCTTGTTAGTTACCGAATGTTGAATAAAAATAAAAAATACTCGGAGTTGACAGAATCAAATTTTGGAACGCACCCCAGATCGTATAGATCTTTTCGATTCATTTCTCTTGTAAACTTTAAAGTCATAATTTGAAGATTTTATTTAGATATGTACTTGAATTTATTTATATACAGGATATCCACGTAACTGTGATTACGATTTTTCTTGTACTTTAGATAATTTGACAAAAAATATTGTTTTGAATAAAAATTAATCAGTTTTCAATCGATTACTTGTAATGTTAAAAAATTTTCAAAAAATCTTTTTTAGATAAAAAGTCAAGTTCATTGATCCTACGGGTCTTAATCCTTCGCAGTACTGCGAGCCATCACCTGACCTCTTGCCTCCTACTAGCTCTTAAGCACCATTATTATTGTTTTGTGACATACATTTTGTTTTATATATGATATTCAGACATTGATTTATCCATGAATTTAAGTTATTATTTTAATCTGGTAATTTGTTATAAATAAAATAAGAGTAAAAACTTGTTTTTTCAATAAAAATTTGTTTTCGGAAAAAATCAATAATGAACGTACCATGGAAAAATTTATGTATACACTTGTTGGTCGCTGATTATAAATCTGACGTTAGATTTTTGAAATTGAAAATGGCGGATCCAAGATGGCGAACCGTAAAAAGTGACCTGATCAGGAAAGTAGGTACTCGTCAGTTTTTGAAATCGCTGGTTACAAATCTGGAGTCGGAAATGCAAAATTGCAAACATAATCGACAAATATTTGAAGTGATTATAAATTTGAAGTCAAAATTATACACACACACACACACACACACACACACACACAATTTAAAGCGGTCAATCCATTATGGCAATTTTTATTCTCGTTCTTGGCATAATCTGTAACTAGCAATGTGGACATAACGAATATAGAGTTCAATTTGTTTATAATTTTTTATTCGTTTTTCCAAATTTGTGTTTATATATGTGGACTTAAAACCAAAACAGTATATACATTTTTTTTCGCAGTATATACATTTTTTGGATCCGTCATTTTGAATTTTGAAAGTCTGACGTCAGATACGTAATCTGCGATCCTGAAAAAATCCCCGAGTAACAAATTTCAAATCAATCCTACATAAACAAAAATATACGCTTCAAAGAGTTAAGGTTATATATTATAGTATAGCAGATAATTAAATTCGTCTTGACATCAGATACAAAATACTATGAAGTAAAAAACACGTAGTGCCATTAAAAAAAAATGAAGATAATCTGTTACCTAAAAAATTTTTTCAAATTTTTAATATTGCAATTTGCAGCCGATTGAAAACCCTAACTTTTATTCAAAACAATTTTTGTCATATCATCGGAAGTGCCGGAAAAATCATGATCACATTTATGTGGAACACCCTACATGATGAAATAATCTATGTGGTAATATAGGAAACTGTAATTTACAATTTTTTTTTGTTTTTTATACAAGTTTGTAGTTTTCCATAACGATTTGCGTTTTCCTTTTATTATAAATTTTTTTTATTCTGTATAAGAAAAACGAAATGAACGGAAAAATAGGAAATTCGCGTTCCGTCGGTAATCTTTTAAAGGGATGCTGGAGTGACCAAATTATTGATATTACAGTCATATAAATATCTCCGAATTAATTGAACAAAATAAATTTTTTTACAAGATTAAAGTAGACGCAAAATTAGGAAGTGATGCAGTAGACTTTATACTAACATCAAAAAGAAATTAAACAATTATACTTAACTTTTTTTTCAATTTTAATGTAAAGTCTATTTGCACCACCTCTTAATTTTGCATCTATTTTAATCCTTTAAAAGGATTTTTTATTCCATTCAGTCAATTTGGAGATTTTTATATGACTGTAATTTGATCATTCTGGCATCCCCTTAAGGGGATGCTAAAGCCGTCTGTTTTACCATCATTTCCACTCGGTGAAAAATTACCGAATTGGATTTACGGATTGCAAAAGTTATTACATAAATTAAAGTAGGCATAAACAGGATCTCAGCTGCACTGGATTTCACGAGAAAAAATAAGCGTGCAGCTGAGGTCACTGGAACGAACGGTACTGAGTTTGTAGAACTAAGATTGAAGGTCTAAGAGAAAAGTCTTTTCACCGAGTGGAAAATACATGCATACGGATACTTTGCGAAGACTGGGAATGTCAACAGAGCCGAACATTTTCGTGTAGTAGTTGCGCGGTCTTGTGATAGATGGTGCTGGCATATGTATAGATAAGGACAGATATATGCGTTTGAGTAAGACAGAATGATATATATTATATAATATAACGTAAGAAATGAATCAAAGATGTCACCACTATCGAATTTGAAATTTAAAGTCTGTACTATTGACCTCGATCAAGTTCGGTAATCGATTTAGCATCTCCTTAAAGGAATCTTAAAACTGTCTGTATTACCGATCAAACCATATAATTTTTGTATAACAATTACTTTTTCTTTTTACAGATTCGAAAGTCCTTTTCCAGGGATTAAATTATACGCATTAATATGTATCTGTGAGGTGAAATTTATACCGAGAACGTCAAAAAATTGAGATCTTCACCATTTCTTAGTCCGATATGACGTTCTAGAGCTGCTGTCACATCGTGAAAACATTTGCTTCATATAAAAGCTGTGCAATCTGTACTTAGGGAATACTAAATAGTTGCTCATATACTAACAGTTTGCGAAAAAACAACGTAGAGTTCCTAGAATTGGCTTTACAAGGGACCATTCCATCAGGGTTTGTACAAGTTAATGAAAATCCTTGATATCAGTGAAAGTTAAGCATAAGATGTAAATTAAAGAAAACGACGGGACCGTATAGATCGTAGGTTCCGAGAAATTTATTGTTATAATGCATGGTAAAAGTTCTAGAACAGCTAATATCTCAAAAAATATTGATTTATATAAAAAATGTTTGAAACAAAAGTAATAGGGTGTTAAAGAAGTTATCAGATGATGATATTAATTTAAAAGTGCTTTCAAGGTTAACACAAAAATCTTAAACGAAACTCCCTATTTTTCATAGAATATCTTTATAGCTGACGTTAAGACGTTTCCAGAACACTGGTTACAAACACAAAATTCTTATGAACCGGAAAACCGGAAAATTCTTATGAAGAAAAGATTAACCTTGAAAGCACTTTCAAATTAATATCATCATCTGATAACTTCTTTAATACCCTATTACTTTTGTTTCAAACATTTTTTAGATAAATCAATATTTTTTGAGATATTAGCTATTCTAAAACTTTTACCATGCACTATAACACTAAATTTTTCGGAACCTACGACCTATACGCTCCCGCCATTTTCCTTAATTTACATCTTATGTTGTCAACTTTTACTGATATCAAGGATTTTCATTAACTTGTTGTACAAGAGATGGTTGGATATTGTACCGAGATGGTCCCTTGTTAGACATCTAATTAAAACGTTATAAAATTTATGACGTCTGCAAAGCTGGTACCCTCATCATAAAAAAATTCGCCCGTATGTCATAATTAAATGCTAATTTATTGCTTTAGTCCCAAATTTTGTGCTTCTTTTCATTCGCAAGAAATTAATTTCAAAAGTAGGGATGCTGACTTCACGTTACGCTACGCTAGCATTCCCACTTCCGTAAAACACAAACACAGAGTACTGTAAACAAAAAATACATATATCAAAAGTTTTTGCTACTTTCTCGCTCTAAGACACTGCAAAGAAACTTTGAGAATTTTGAATAATAACGCTTATATCAATATCGGTCACTATACGTACGCTAGTATCGCGATATTTCTGAAATTTTTTAACTTAAACAACGAACAATAAATTCAGAATCGGGATAATTTTGGAGCAAATAATTCTAGAAACATTTTAAGACTAAAATTGGCACAACAATTAATTGCTTTCATGTACTTTACTCTTATACGCGAGCTAGTACCGCCATATAATAAGTTGACTTTTTTTTTAACTGAAATAATGAGCAATAAATTCAGAATCGAGATATTCTTGGATTGAATAATTCTGGAAATATTTTAAGATAAAAAAAGTCAACTTATATAGTGCTTATAAAAGCAATTAATTGCTGGGCCAATTTTGGTCTTAAAATGTTTCTAGAATAATTTGTTCCACAAATATCACGATTCTGAATTTATTCCTCATTGTTTAATTTTAAAAAATCTCACCAGAAATGTCGCGGTGCTAGCGCACGTATAGTGACCGATATTAGTATAAGTGTATAATTATTTAAAATTCTCGAAGTTTCTTTACAGTGTCTTAGAGCAAAAGAGTAATAAAAAATTTTGATGTATGTATTTTTTGTTTACAGTACTCTGTATGTGTTTGACAGAAGTGAGGGGTGCTAGCTTCACTAACGTGAAGTTAGCATCCCCACTTTTGAAATTAAATTTTCTGCGAATGGAAAGAAGTACAAAATTCGGGACTAGAATAATAAATTAGCACTAAATTAGCACTTAATTATGAAGCGAATTTTTTTTTGTAGAGTCAACTTCATAAATGTAAATTTATGTGTATGTGTGCGTGAAATATTGATGTAATAATATGTAGTGATGTGTCAGTGACACGCGTAAATTGTCTGTGTATAAGACACTTACTGTATATAAGACTCCTACTTACATTGTGACTAATCGTCGTGATTAATTCCCTTAAAATTGCTGATTTTAGTCCTATGAATATGACTACCACAATATATATATATATATATATATATATACAGGATGTCTGGAAAATAACCCGTAATACTTCGGAAAGTGATTCGGAACCCCCAAAAAAAGAAAATACCCAGGATGCATCACGCAAAGGTATAGCTTAGCATGTCTTTAGCAAAGTAAAAAAAATTTTTAAATAAAAAAATATGAAAAAGAGGGATGCTAAGGGGACTATGCCTCCACGTGATGCATTCTGATAATGTCAAAATAGTCCGAAATGTAGTTATTTATGTTAAATCATGAAATAAATTATGATTGCAATTATAAAAAATAAACTATAATTTTTTTAACATAAAAGTCGTTATAACTCGGAAACGAATTATTTCCTGACCTATGTTTATATTTATTATAGCTTTTTTCCTTTCTTTTTAGGTCTCAAGCACTTCCCAAAATATTGCGAGCAATTTTCCGGACACCCTGTATATATAGATGCGTTTTATGTATTAAATTTTTACTTAAAAATACGAATTATCTACTTTAAAAATATAAATTGTCTGTTTAAAAAAAAACAAATTCTCTGCTTTAAAAACACATTATTTTCTTATATGATTTTTGTGTTTTTAAAGCAGAGAATTTTTGTTTTTAAAGCAAAAAATTTATGTTTTAAAGCAGAGAATTTGTCTTTTTTTTTTTAAGCAGAGAACGTGTTTTTAAGCGAAGATTTAATATTATTACATATGCATATACTATACTAAAATTGCGTACAATTCATAAATTGTTTATAATAATTTATAAAAATTGTTTTATTAGTAACTTTTTAGTAACAAACGAGCAAAGGTCAATAGCCTTGACCTTTTTGAGGGTCAAAGTTAAAGTCAAGGTCATTTGGAGCTGATTGTAAAGCGAAAGGTTTATCTTAAAACGTTGTTGCAATTTTAAAAATGTTCTGCTGAAAATGTTGAAATGTATCATTTTTCTATCAATACAGCAATATACATACAGTTGTTATTATGTAATATAACTGAAATCCCATAATATCGCTGTATGTATGTTGTGTTTCGTAAAGTTGCTACGTACATCATCATTATCTGGAAATGGACGTTCATATCTATCGAACTAAGTAGATTTCAAACAACTGTTAGGAAAGTTATAGCAAGTCTTGCGTAGCATTTCTAAGAACTTTCGGCACTCATATGTGTATATGAAAAATTTCCGTTTATAATTTTCTTAAATACTTTGCCATTTATCAATGTCCTACGACGAAGAGCGTGTCTTCGAGCAAACAAAACGCCAATTTATGAACTGTCGTTTATCGCATGAACGTTTTCTAGAAACTTATTCGTTGCCACCTCCAGCATCCGTCTCGCAGTCGCAAGATCTGTTAATTTCCACAACTTCCGGCACATCATTGTTTGTTGTATCGTCCGCATTATTCTCCATAACATATATTCTCTCTGCAGACTGTTCATCAATGATTTCGAGAAGTTGTTCCTCGACCTCTTCTCCTCTCTCGGACTTGTCGACAATTGACTCGTCTTCCGTAATTCCCGCGGGATCTCGTATCGTTTCTTCGCTCTCCTCCTGACCGTGTAACGCCGTTATTACTCTCTGTTCGATTGTGAGCTGTTTCACGGCGTTTTCCAAATTATCCCTAAGAATATTTGCATCGTTCTCGCTCTCTCGCCACATAAAAGGCATAAAGATCATTCGAACGAGTTGATAAAGCCGTCTAAAACCCAGCTTCTTGTACAAGCTTTGACTAGCTTCATTTTCTGGACGTATAACTACAAACGGATAATACCCTTTTTCGGCTACGCGTTTTGTCAGGTACCTAAAATTTCATATACATACATTATTATATATTTCAATTTTAGCGTGTGCATAACGATATCGCGATATAATATTTATTAATATAAGCGATCAAGTTTTCATTTATATAAGTTAAAAACAATACAATTACTCTCTCGACTCTTTGGTTAAGTATTATTATTAGTTGCAAACACTGTAAAACTCTTTTCTACCTTGCTAACTTTGTCCCATAACCCTTTCTTCGATATTCCGGTTTGGTCTGCATGGAGAACATAGCTCCGTAATAAGATTGAACCATCCAAGCGGCCAAGCTATCCTTCACGAACACTCCCGCCGCAGACAGAGTCCTGATAAGTCGAAGAAAAATCTCGGGACATTCCATGTCATTAGCTGGATATAATTCGTGGATTCCCTCGGCATGTTCGGCTTGAAGAGGCCGCACCTGAACATCAGAATCGGACTCGTTGTCCACTTGTTGACTCTCCTCTTCCTGCTCAAAGTACTCGCACGCGCAGACATCGCCTACCACTGTCTCGATGGTGCCGGTACTTTCGTAAAGACGCGTTAATTCCTCAGCAATATCGGAGTGAACGAAATTAATGTACAAAGGTCTCGACCAATCTATCAGAATGTCCTCCTCTCGGAGAAGGCGAAGCAGGTCTAGTCGATCATTCGGACAGAAGACACCGACGCTCTCGTACATCAAACCGTGTGGCTGAAAGTATGATAGAAAATACAATTGACATCTCTGTGATACACAAAAGAAGCTATCGAATGATCTGGAAGATGGTAAAATCTTTATCATTTATTTACTATTACAATTTTGTTGTTACAATTTAAGAAATAAATTACATGTTCTGATGCAGGCTAGTGATATTTTTAACAGGTAGGATTTATGCCCAAAGCATACAAAGTGCGCAGATTGAATTCAGTGCACTAAATACAATAAACGCATTACATGAAATATGGACCTCATGTCATAACACTTGTAATACATGTGGGAAGATTATAATTATTATTTATTACTTTATATACATATTTATCATTTTTATTCCTTAATAAAACTTTATAAGTTGTTGTGTCATTTTACGTTTTATTTATATGCATTATTTGTAAATTTTTTATAAGCCATACATACCCCCTCCTCCCCCTATGAGTAGCCATATATCCCTCTGGGATATACGGCAAAAATGCAAGAGTTTTTTTAAAAAGTTTATTTTTTAATATGAAAAATAAATATTTCGGATTTCTAATATTTTTTTCATTGTAGTAAATAGTACAAAGTTTTTACTGATATAGTTCGTTTACTTTAAATATAGTAAATAATATTTAATAAATTAAGAGTTTTTGATAGGTGCGGCGTATATACCGGAGTTACCCTATTGATTCAGAATCATTTGTAGTTGTTTGTAGTGATTTTCTGATTTTGTTTTGTAGTTGAGTCATTTAAAAGTTACAACAAATTAACGCTAAACTAAAGATACAACATATCAATTTTTAAGATATCTTAAATCAGCTCGCGGTATCTTTTTCAGAATCATAGTTTTTCAGAATGTAGTTGTTTTCAGAATAGTTGTTTGACTTTTCGGTCGTTTGCAGTTAAGCAGTTTAAGAATGCAAATGACAGTTGCTATTTATCGACGAATTTATTAGACGAGACTAAGAATGCGAACGATTCTAAGGAATATGCGACAAGTGGATTTACTGGAGATACTTCAAAAAATTGGCAAAGTTGCATTTTTAGTTTATTGTTAATTTTTTGTAACTTTTAAATGACTTTACTACTTTTAAATAACTTACGAACAATCGGAAAATCATTACAAACAACTAGAAACGATTTTAAATCAATATACACTCTAAATCTGTAACAACAAAAATTTCACTGCTAACAAAAGTGAGTAGCAAAGTCACTGTTTTTAAGTGTGGATTTTCACTGCTTTGGAGTTAATCCGTCTACTCTTAGATAAGGAGTGAACTTTTTCACTTGATCAATCGAAATGATTTAAGCATTAGTTGATAATGCAATGCAAGATGCATCGAATGTTACCGCAAGGAATGAATTTAGCATCGCTAGGTACGCTATGTCATCTGCTATGGTTGTTATGGGCATCTTGATTGATTATTGCATTGGAATGACATTATTCTGTCTATTCTAATCTTCACTACTACCTTGCAGTAAAATTCATTGACAGTAGCATTGGCTCATG
>NW_017304136.1:114501-115305 GCF_001594115.1 Trachymyrmex septentrionalis | reverse complement strand
CTAATCTTCACTACTACCTTGCAGTAAAATTCATTGACAGTAGCATTGACTCAATTGTCACTAACGCCAACAATGAAATTTCAATTCAATACAGTGAAATTTCACTGTTACAAATTTAGAGTATACATTGGCATTATCTGAAAGTCGGATAAGTTATTTTTTTCAAATTTAATATTTTTTAATATAAGGTCCTACAAAGAAAACAATGTTACTACACTCAACTTCAAACAAGATACTAACATCTTTTTAAATTGAAAATTTAGATTTTAAAAAGTTAGGCAAGTTCATAAAGATTGAAATTTCAATCCGTTTATATGTATACGTATCGCAAATCGCAAGACACTTATGCGAATAGTCGCTTAACGCTAAACCCGCAGTACAAATGCAGATCAATGCGGCGAGTGCTAAATGTCAAAGGATACAGCGTGGTTCTTGGCGCGCTTAAAATTCGTGAGAGAATGTATTATGTACGTGAAACAAATAATCAATGAATTTATGGTGCTGCGGAAGTCGGAGGTAGTAATTAACTAAAAAGCATAGATAAAATCATCTTGGAAAGCTGGTAGCTGTGGCATTAAGTAAATCACGCGCCTCAGCGACGACAAAGCAGAGATGAAGGCGAAAATTTGGCGGACAGCCAAGTATATAGGGCCAACTCTTGTACTCCTATGCTGAGAAATGACGCGTCCGTAAGCACGCAATAATGAGTTCTTAGTACTTGTAGCAACTTTGCAAGGCCATTCTTTTAATATTTAATAATAGTGTTTTTACGATATTTTCCAAATTAATAATTCGTCATAATGC
>NW_017304136.1:107306-114401 GCF_001594115.1 Trachymyrmex septentrionalis | reverse complement strand
AAAATATAATAAATATAATATAAAAAATAAATATTTTTAATAATAAATTAATAAACTAATATTACTGTATACGCGCAATGACATTATCGAATAAGGAGCCTTTTGGATTCAATACTTTATATCAATATTGTAGAGGAAAGTCGCTGATACTGACATAAGTCTCCTAAAGTGACACCCCCTTATTTCTCAGAAACTAACTATTGCACTTTACTAATAGTATTAATACTAATAAAATAATAATCTGTTTAGCTAATTTTGAAAAAATGCAACCTCATAATTCGCGTATTTGTGGCTTATTTCTATATCAAATCTAAAAACGAATTCTACGAATGCGAAAATAAACTTTTTACGATTTTCTTTTGTAAATTGCGTAGTTTAAAATAATAGTGATTATATTATTAATAATATTACGTCATTTTAAATGCTTATAATTTCCTAAATCAGTTTTATTTATATTATTTTTTCTCTTAGTTTTTTCATAATACGATTTTAAATTTAAAATTGGAGTACAGCGTAAACCGCCACACCTATCTATAAAACAGATTATGAGCTAACTTAATCTTTATAATGTTGCTTTATAGTGTCAAAAAACTCTATTGGAGCTGAAGACAATCGTACATATATGAAAAAACTATCGCGTTACATATTTGCATTTTGCAGAACAGCGTAAAATAAATATGCATATATAATTCAATAAAAATGTTTTATAATGAAGTAAAAAGACTCTGGAATGTCTAATATGTATGCATTCACTTGTAGGTACTTTATATAGATAATTCCTGCAAAAGAAAAAGAATAGGAACACACTGCCTACTGTGTCAATTTTGGAGACATTTTTGCTTATCTCGCGAAAAAATTAATTATTGCAAAATTGCAAACAATATTATAAAAACTGCTTATATGATGGAAGACACTTTTTAGTTTGTATATTATACTTCTATTTTTGAAGTTTTATTTTGAACTTTTGTTTAAGAAATATTGCCTAAAAACAAAATGGTATGTCGATATCGGTGACTTTCTTCTACAATACGCGCGATGACATTGTCGCGATTGAAAAAGGAGCCTCTTGGACTTAATACCAATGTGATAATTGCAGGATCAAGCTACCAATTTATATGTCCATCAGAAGTCTATATATTTTTTTTTCTTATTAGTTTTAGTATTAAGCCGTTTATAATTTAAATATATATGTTTATATCAATTGTTTATTACATGTTTGACACTGATAATGATCGGAGTCGAAATGTCATTTGTATAGTTTTATATTTATATCTTTGTTTAATTCATTAATTATATCATACTTATTATATTCTATGCTTTTCTTATGATTCGTAACCCTTTTCAACACAATTTTGATTTTTTTTTTACCTATTTACTCATACACATAGGTATATTTCGCAAAAAGATATAGGCTATACGTAGATAATCCAAGTCTCACATATTTCGAAATAAATTAGATAAATTCAAGGAATAACTCTTAAAATTGGACAACTTTTTAAAGTATTGTACTTATTTACGAAAATATAATTAAGAAAGGGAAAATCTAATTAAATATGGGAATGTTATCTCAAATAATAAAAAATATTAAAAATCGAAACTTTTGTTTAAAATTGCGTCAGATAAACTTCCTTCTCCCTTAAATCAAAGCAGAAATTTAATTCATACTTACAGATAATGTCATTCCGGGAAAATGTAAGCAGATTGCGTCCTCGGGCCAATTGTTAGCCACGTAGAAATGGAATTCCCAGACTCTGTCTTGTATGTAAGTTAATACAGTTTGTTGAAACTGCAAGAAATTTATATAAATATTAATAAAACAGTCTTCTAATTAAATAACATAGTTATATAATTAAGAAGTGATATAAAAATAATTAAATATTGTTCATGGAATATGGAATTGAAAGCGACATTTACATTTACAAAATAGAGGAATTTATTTGCGTGCGTCAGCCTTAACAAAGCTGCCGTCTAAAATGAAATATATACAGGGTGTTGAATTTAAATGTCAAAACTTTTGGAGCGTGTAGGCAATCGATAAACTAAGAAAAAAAAATCCTGTAGAAATATGCTCGTTTTCGCTTCGTTTTGAAGAAAATTTGCAAAAAAGACAAAACGTTATTGCTTCGTTCTCGTATATGAAGGAGTAGTATCTTTGCCATCCCGATTACCTGATTTGACACCACTGGACTTTTTTGTGTGGAGAACCCTGAAGCAGAAACTTTATTCGTCGTCAATTAACTCAAGAGAACAATTGAGAAATCGAATCGAAGCTGCAATATACCAAATATCAGATTAGTGTTTAACTATAATACGAGCTGTTCGTATTAGATGCATTGTTGCAAGAGGTCAACTCGTATAGAATATTTTTTAGGATCAGATTAAAATCCAGTCAGATTTCTCAAAAAAATTATGGATTCTGGTTGGGAAATCTATGAAGATTCTGATCAGAAGTATAATGTTTAGTAAATTAGATTCTAAATGGGAAATCTAAACAGATACTCGAATTTTCTTCTAATGTAAAAACGTATCTTGTAAATTTAATTAAACAAAAATGCATTTTATTGTTTCTATGTTTAAATTTAGAAGAATGTAAGGCAAAACGAACATTTATGTTTCCTTTATTATATTAATAAAATAATTACAATAGAATTGTTACTTCTGTGTTAATTATTTATAAATAAATTGTATAATACTGTCTACTAAATTACTGTCTACTAAATTAATTTTATATTAATTTATATCACTTTTTTAATCAAATAAATCAATGTACAGTATATAATTATACTAAATATAAATAATGCAGTTAAAGTATAATTTAACTAATATTATTGCAATCACAATATTATTTAACTCTAAAATAATAAATAAAAATAAAAGGTAGGGTTACTAGACGTAATTGTGACAGTGAGGATAAGTGTGACATGCATTTGAATGCAAAACAAATTTTGGGGTTATTTTTATCAAACACATAAAAAGTATAATTGTTGATTACTTTCAATATGTTTAATAAAAATAATCCCAAAATTTATTTTTAATTCAAATTATTGTACGTCACATTTACGCCCACAATTACCCCTGTCACAATTACCCCTAGTGACTCTATACAACAATATAAAAAAGAAAGCTACGTACATCATCAATCAATATTTATGTACAATTTTTATTTTTTATTCTATTGCAATGCAATGAATTTCATGTTTAATAGATATATTATAAAAATGTGATTTTCCATTCGATTTCATATATATGTATAAAACCGTGATTTTAACTAATGATACAAAAAGAACCATGTGAATTTCTGCACTGATCTATTCCGATTCTGAACAGAAAATTCAAATTTGAGATAAAAATAGATTTCCTAATTCGTATCACAGTGCGATTTACCTACTTGGGACAAATGTGGATTTCCCATTCTACATATTTCCATATAAGAATGACACAATTTTCATGAAAAAAAGGAAATGCAAATTTCTATGTTATTTCTATTTCAATTTTAAACAGAAAAAAATTCAACTTTGGGATAAAAATAGATTTGCTAATTGGTGCGATTTACTTATTTGGTCATTCTAATCAGAATCTAAGATGTATTTGGGAAGATTTTGGAAAATTTCTATGCGGGAACATTTTGAACAATATCTATTGTATATTAAGCAAGCGGATAAATACAATGCGAATAAGTAATAAGAAAGTACAAAAATGAAAACTACGTTTTGTAGATTTTTGCGATTTTTTCTAAAATAAAATAAAAATGAGAATATCCCTATAGGACTTTTTTTTCTTCCAGAAGTTTATCGATCCTCTACACGCTTCTGAAATTTTGACATTCAAATTCTAAACATCCTATATAAATTACTAAAACAATACAGGCGCGCGCTATTTAATTTCATTATATATGAAATATATGTATATATGTATATACATATATATACACTCAATTATCGCATAGATAAATTTATATTTAAATTTATAATGCATAAATTCAAATGGGCATAACTCTGCGAAAAATGGTCGCAATTAAAAGTTCTTTTTTATTTTCAAGAGTAAAGTCTGTACTTTGCGAAGCTTCCAATAGATTTTGAATCAATCCTAATCCCTGGCATCTTTTAAAAAATAAGGACGTTTTTTTTTCTTAAGAAATTTGCATAATTTGACGCGCTCTGACAGGGTGAAATAAATTTTTCTCGTTAATGTCGTAATAATCGTCATAAAGTATGGACTTTTCTCTTACAAATTAAAAAAAAAAATTAAACTTTGTACGATTTTTTTTCGAGGAGATACAGCGTATTAAACTTACCTATGCATTTTATTCAATTATCGCCAGCATTAGCGTTACTCGATGCGCATCACGGGGAGGTTTGATTTTGCGCGCGTGCATGAGCATGTATATGGGGGAGAGGGAGAGGGTGAAAGTATGTGGGTGTATATTTGCTCTTTAAAATTGTATATTTCTGTCTCGTCTTCGGACCTCTTGTAAACGTGCACTCATGCAAGCTTTAATCGAAGCCTAAGGAATTTCTGATCACATTTGATGCAATGTTGTTTTCAGTTACTGCAGATTTGTCAGCTGTTCCTCTAATCTTCGTAGTCTTCTTCCTATATCATATCCCATACATGTTCAATGGGATATAATGTTGCTTCCAGTTGCTGCAGATTTGTTAGCTGTTCCTCTAATCTTCGTAGTATTCTTCCTATCATATCCCATACATGTTCAATAGGATTCAAATCTTCGCTCATTGGTGGATGTTTTATCCTGATGTAGGATAATGCTCGCCCACATACCGCCAGAATTGCAATTAATTTCCTCGAAGAAAAGAACGTCGAGATGCTACGACATCCACCAGTGAGTACGGATTTGAATCCCATTGAACATGTATGGGATATACATACACAAATCTGCAGCAACTGAAAGCAACATCAAATATGATGAGAAATTCCTCAGACTTCAATTAAAGCTTGCATAAATGCACGTTTATAAGAGGTCATCCGAAGACGAGATGGAAATACATAATTTTAAAGAGCAAATATACACCCACATACCTTCACCCCCTCCCTCCCTCCCTCCCATACACATGCACACGCGCGTGCAAAATCAACCCAGCAACCTCCCCGTGGTGCGCATCGGGTAATACTAATGCTGATGGTAATTGAATAAAATGCATAGATAAGTTTGATACACATTATTATTTGATATATGTAGTTTATTTCAATTAATTAAATCTTTTTTTTTTTGTATTATGTACTCATTTCATTTTCTAATAAAGAGTTTCTTTATGGTCAAATTGAGGCATTTGATTTGAGGATGTCAATACAAAGCGATATACTTTAGAACTCGCATAGAAAATTTTTTGGAATCTAATTGGGATCTAATTCGACTTCCCCCGCCTCCTCTCCCTCAAAATCGTGGATTTTGGTTGGAAAATCTATGAAGATTCCAATCAAAAATGTAATATTTTGTAAACGCGATTCTAAATAGAAAATCCAAACACATCCCAATTAGAAAATCTAAACAGGTCTCAATTAGAAAATCCAAACAGATCCCAATTAGAAAATCCAAACAGATCCCACTTACTTTTCTCAATATTTGTTTAAACTCTTTTTTGTTTTTATTATATATTATAATAAGTTAAATACTTGAAACACTTTGAACGTGTACAATCGTGAACAGAATGGTTGCAACACTTTTCTTTCAATGGATTTCGGAATACAATATGTCAAAGACATTGTGTACTCTGAACCTCTAACAACTCATGATAATATGATTACTCGAATTACTACTATGCTTAAAAATATTTCACCGGAGATACTAAAAAGAGCAGTGGATCATTTAACACACCGAATTCATCTGTGTCGTCGAGTCCATGGTCAAAACATTTATTGTAAGGAACGGAAATACGAGGCATACATTTTACTTTACTATGAATTTGTGACTTAAATTAATCTTGAATGTCCTTGTGTAATACATATATCAATAAATTTGTCTTAAAAAGGACTGTCATATAATGTAATAAAAAAATATGGCATTTCATTTAAAAAAATAAAGTTTACCTTGAAATATCCCCAACGTGTCCGTTCATAAAATAATTATTTCCACTACGTGATGTCCCTCTTTGTACTGAACATGTTGATATAAACCATTTTTCCATATGTCTTCAAGTTTTGCTAATAATTAAATCGATCACTTTATACGAATTACCCTGTATATCCTTTAAAAAGATTTATAAATTTTTTTGCGATTTCTTGTTTGTCTAAAGTTGAACCGAAATTTACAAAATTATTCATTGATCGCAACAACATTTCAATGCCAAAATCGTCTACTGTATTAAATACATGTAAATTATTTATGTTTTGAATTTGACGAATATCATAACGTAGATCTTCGATAGCTTTTCTCATTGTTATTATAATTTGTCTGTTGGTTAAAATGGCTTTCAATAAAAGTTGCCTTCCTAGAAATAAATGTTAATAGAATAGAAATATAATTTTTATAATACTAATATAAATTACTGAATATAAAAAAATATAATGTTAACAATAAAGAAAAAGCTTCTATTATAAAATATCGAGTTTATTTTGGATAAATGCTGAAAGTTTGAGCTGAATTTAAAAAAATAATAAGTCATTTCGTGAATTTAATGAGCTTTAAGATACTATTTTATGTAAAATTTAATTTAAATATTATTATCATATTAAATATTTATTATAATTTATAATATTAAATGAGAAATGTTACTGAGTTTCCTGTTGGAACATGACCTTTACCAGATGAATAGTTTCTTTCATAAGAAGGAGATGACATAGGATGGCATCGAAGATGGACATAGAAAAGCTCAAATAGCAGAACACGAAACGAAATAGATTATTTTATTGCGGATAAAAAATACATATTCAAAAATGTCAATGTTCTAAATAAATTTGCAACTACAAGTAACTATCAGATGGTTAGAGCAATAATAGAAATACATACCAAGAAAGGTATAAAATGATAAAGAAGAAGAGAACCAAACCTTGGACATATCCTATAAGTGAAGACGATTTCGAGAAATGTATCAGCGACACCCTACAAAAGGCATAGACTACAAATGACATATATATATA
>NW_017304136.1:102271-107271 GCF_001594115.1 Trachymyrmex septentrionalis | reverse complement strand
ATATATATATATATATATATTGAACAGCATAGTAAATGCAATAACACAGGCGTAGAAAACTTTCTGTCCAAAAAGGGAACAGGATGAGAAAATCAGTCAAGAGACGAAACAAAAAATGAAGGAAAGGAAAATATTAAAGACTGATGAAAACCATAACTAACAGAAAGTCACGCCTTAAACAGAGAAATCTCAAAAGTCATAAAGAAGAATATAAGAAGGTATAAAAAATGAAGAAATCATACAAAACTGAGAAGAATAAGAACATGAAAGAAATGAAAAGGAAATTTAAAGGAGGAAAGAAAGAAATTTTACAGCTTAGGGATAAAAAAAGGAAATCTAATATCAAAGAAAGGACTTGTTACATATAATGGAAGAGTTCCATACAACACTGTACACAAATCAAAATCAATTATCTAAATGCACTTTCAACAAAGTTTAAAATCAAGGATAGATTCAGAGGATATCCCAGAAATTTAGAAATTTCAAAGGAAGAGATCCATCGCACTTTCAAGTACAGGGTTGGCCATATTCGACGGAAAGATGTTTTTTTGTTAATCATGGGAAAAAAAACACATTTTTTGCTTTTCATTGTAAAAGCCATTTAATATGGTTCAAGGAGATTTGTGTACATTATTTGTTGAATATGATATCTCTTAAATGATCGCCTTGAGCCTGCATGGCGAGTAGTGCCCGTTTTGCAGCGTTTTCCATCGTTTTGAACAATGTTTCGGCCGATATGGCGGCTATTTCCTGTCGGATGTTGGTCTTAAGTTCGTCTAGGGTCCTTGGCTTGTTGACATAAACCTTTGATTTCAAATAGCCCCACAGAAAGAAGTCTGGAGCCGTTAAATCTGGTGAACGCGGTGGCCATTCAAAATCACCATTTTTTGACATCAAACGTCCAGGGAACAATTGTTTCAAAAAATTGATAGTGGCTCGAGCTGTGTGTGGTGGAGCGCCATCTTGTTGAAACCAGAAGTGCTCCATACCATTATCATGAACAATTGGCATCAAAAAATCACTTATCATATCACATATTGAGATGTTGTTGGATACCTCTGAACACTGGCCTGTACGAGTGCGATATTATCATCCGATCGCCTTGGTCGCACTTTATTTGGACGCTTGGGATTAGTGAGTGCCTCACCAGTTGAAAATCTTTCATACAAACGATACAATGTGTTCGCGGAAGGCGCACTTTTCACTTTATTTATTTTTCTCCATGCACGTTGAGTTTTAACAATTGACTTGTTTTGTTGAATGTAAATTTCAACAATCTGAGAGCGTTCGCGTGGCGTATACTGTTCCATGGCACAAATTTCCTTCGACTGACGCTTCAAACGCGCTACGTCGTTACTCGATCTAACATCTCTGTCAAAAGTTACAGTGTTGTCACATCTTTCCGTCGAATATGGCCAACCCTGTATATGAAAAACAGTAAGGCCCTAGGAGAGAATGGCATAGGGCTGATTTTAGATGACCCAGGGCAATCGTTGCAAAAATTAGCATCGATTGTTGGTGTAAGTGAGCCAACAATGCGTCGAATTGCCGAAGAGGACTTCCGATATACAATAAATCGTATACATTAAAGATACGACAGATGTTCTCTGAGGCTGCCAGGACAAGCCGAGCTGCTCGCTGCAATCTGCTATTGTGTTCTTTGAAAAACGAAGCGTCGGGACGAATCAGGTTCTTTTCTGACGAAAAAATTTTTACTGTTGATGCTAAAATCAATAGATGGCTCGCCTAACCGATGGCTCGCCCAACTCCGAGAATATCCCTATTGTTATCAGAATGAAATTTTCGGCCAGTGTTCATGTGCTAGGTGTTGTGTCTAGTGAGGGTGATGTCATGCCACTACATTTCTTTAAAAAAGAGGAAATTGTCACAAAAGAAGTGTATTTGCGCGTTTTGATGGATGTAGTGAAACCGTGGATGGAAACTGGCGTCCGCAAGACCATATGTTTTTCAGCAGGACGGTGCATCGGCTCATACGAGTCATTTGATTCAAAATTGGCTCTCAGACAACGTCGATATGTTTTGGTCCAAGGAATTCTGGCCTCCCAACAGCCCAGATTTAAATCCCTTGGACTACTACATATGGAACGTAGTTGAAAGGGTCACAAACAAGTCTCGACATTCCAATGTGACGTCATTAAGGACCGCTATTGAGATAGCATTCGTCGACATGAACAGCGCTACATTACAACGTGCGTACGAACGCTTTAGACCGAGAATAGAGGCCGTCATTTCAAGCTAATGGGGGATATATCGAATAATTGTGCTTTACAGGGATCTCCCAAATCATGTAAAAGGATTTTTTGTAATATTTAATTTTTTATTAAAAACATTTTGTTTAAAGAAATTGTTTGATTTGTCCGGATTTTGGTGACGCACCCTGTACATAAACTCTACACTCGAATACTAACAACTAGTACTGGAAACCAGACTTGATCTTTATCAAGCCAGAGAGTAGGCTGGATTCCGAAGAGGATATGAAACAAATGATTATCTGCAGTGCCTAAAAACTTTAATAGAAAATGATTTAATAGAACTTTGATAGAAAATTGATTGAGTACAACAGATCTTTAGCTCTTATATTCGTGAACTTCCAAAATGCCTTCGATACAAACGTATTACCAGCCATTTTGAAGGCCTTGGAAGAATGCTGAATAGATCATAAATATTCCAACATTATTCAAAATATTTATGAAAAGGCAACAACAACTGTACACCTCTATATCACCACAAAGAAGATAGAAATCAAATGAGATGTTAGACAGGGTGACACAATGTCGCCAAAACTATTCACAGAACATTTCACTCACAAAACCATTCCTAGAACATGCTTTCAAAATGTTGGACTAGGATAATAGAGGATAATAGAGATTAGTATTAATCGAGAAAGGCTCAACCAACTTCGCTTTGCAGATGACATCGTTTTAACATCAGACAACTTGGGAGATGTTCGAGAAATGCTACGAACTGCAGCAGGCTGCACAGGAAGTTGACCTTGAAACAGAAAATTGAGGATAAATTATAACAAGACCAAAATGATGACCAACCTTATTCCTAGTGAGAAAATAATTATTGAAGATACTGCCATCGAAATTGTTGAGAAATACATTTATCTTGGCCATGAGATGAGAATTAGCAGGAACAACCAAATAGCAGAGTTTCTTAGAAGAAGAACCATAGGGTGGTCAGCGTTCAAGAAACTGAGCGATATATTCAAAACCAAAGTCTCAATGAAACTGAAAAAAAAAAAAAGCGTTCAACCAGTGTCCTCCCAGTTCTAACTTATGGCGTAGAGACTCTAACTCTTACCAAAACGTCGGTTATGAAATTACGAAGAACTCAGTGTAAAATGGAAAAGTCTATGCTGGGTATAAGTCTCAGAGATAGAGTACGAAATGAAGAAATCCGAAGAAAAGAATTGGAGCGGATGATATTATCGAATGAGTAATAGCGAAACAAAAGTGGAAATGGGCGGGACATATTGCAAGAACGAATAATGACAGATGGACCAAAAAGATTCTAGAATGGAGACCAAGAGCCGATAAACGAAGCCGAAGGAGACCTCTAATGACTTAACCAATGACTTAAAAAGAGTTATGAAAAATTGGATGGCAGCTGCTCAGGACAGCAACAATTGGAAACATCTAGAGGAGACCTACTCGTATGTCCAGCAGTGGACAAATCAAGAGACTGCAAGAGATTATGATGATGATGGTGATGATGATGATAATTAAATAATTATTATATTTATTATATATTTATTGTCATATTAAATATTTATTATAATTTATTATAATTTAATTTAAATACTATTATCATTAGGCGCTTATCTCATAATAGGGGGCTTTTCTCTATTAATTATAAAATAGTAATAGCAATTAAAAAATAAACTTCAAGATATAAATTGATCCAATTTTCAATAAATTACCATCATTTATGATGCCAATTAGCTCATTTATTGCATCTTTATTGTAATCGGTCAGATGTAAATTTTTAAGATCAAATATTATTGCAGCAGTTTGATTATTATTTAATAAGTTTTCTGGATTGAGTTCTATTAATGATATTAAATAGGTTTTATTATTTATCTATTAATAAAAATTAGGAATGCAAATTAGAAATTATTTAGCGCATATAAAAAAATCGCGTAAATCAAGGTATGAATATTATGTAATTGTATTTCCTTTTTTATTATGTCAATTACCTTTCTTAACATTCGAACTTCCTGAAATTTCGTTATTATTTCTCTCGTTTAATTCTTGTGTAATATGCTTGAAGTTTTAACTGTTTTCTTTTATTGTCAATTATTCTAGGCTGTTGTGGTATCTTCATCTTCCTCTCTCCATTTCTTGATTGTCAGTTTACTTTAATTTTCTCTTTAATTTTTTGCCTTTATTTTGGTTAGTAACTTTTATTGATTCTATGCTGTTTGTTGCTAAGTAATCACTTAAAGAATCTAAAATTTAATATTTGATAATTAAGGGGTAACACCTATGTAACCGACTGTAAATAAAGTCTATTTTTGGGAATTTTTTTTGTTTAATAAATCGTGCGATTAAAAAATGAGTTTTATAATTTTATTAAGCACATAAGAAAGTACAACAAATAATTTTTTCAGAATTTTATTTATCAAAATGGCGGATTTGCAGCTGTGTGAAGGTGATATACTCGTAGATCTGATATTCAGCTAAGAATATAAATTATATAAAATATAATCTTGGTATTATTTTCTTTATAATCATGCATTTTATTTAAGATTTTCCTAAAAAGCCTGAGGGTCTCCACTCTCCTCTATTTTAAATAAATTTATGTCAGAAGTATACCCCGGCCAAGGTAATATTTTTCGCAGTAAATTCTTTACAAGTTTTTTCTTCTTGCTTCTAATTAAATTTAGCGGGATATTAATATTTTAGATTAATTGTGTTGAAAGTTCGAAAGTAATTGGCGCGCAGTCATTCTGAGACAAATTTATTTTAAGATGC
>NW_017304136.1:95517-102171 GCF_001594115.1 Trachymyrmex septentrionalis | reverse complement strand
TGTTATTTCGGTTGTATCAAATCTAAAGCTCAGAACTTTTTTGTACACCTAATATATTATACAGGGTTGGATAGTAACTAGTTAAAACGTTAAAAGTTAAAAAAAGTTAGAAAGTTAATAACTTTTAACTTAACTTAGTTAATTTTAAATGCATTAATTTTTAACTTAATTTAACTACTTTTAAATTATTAATTTACTTTAATTTATTAATACTTTTTAAATTAAAAATTTTTCTATATCTCTTAATGCAAATTTTTTTTTTCTATAAAGCTTTCTATAAAGTCAAACATTAGAGAATTAATTTAGAAAAAGTTCAATGATTTTATGATCTATAATAAACACATCATACGATAACCAGTTTTTATTGATTCGCTACATTTTATCAATTCTCGCTTATATTTAAATCACACTAATTTTAGGCATTATAAACGTTATATTTTAGCAACATACAAGTAAATATGAAATGAGCTTTAAACGAAGAATTGTTGTAGAACAGTACTGTATATCCACATTTTCTAAATTGTTATATTTTTTTGTAACAAATATCTAGTCGATGTAATCGTAAACATTCATGTGCAGACGTTTCAGAAGTTAAAGAAAGTTAGATAAAGGCTAAAGAAAGAGAAATAATGCAAAAATATAACCTCTCTAGGAAGATTTTAACAAAACCGCCTTATGATGGCTCTTTATATATTATATATTATATAAGTAACTTACATGTGAATATAAAATTAAATTTACCTAATAATCTATATTTGTAAGTATCATTTAAAATAATCTCATTTTTTTAAAAATTGGGACATTCTGATCTCAAAAATAACTTTTTCAAAATTAACTTTTTTTTAAACTCAAGTTAATTCAATTTTAACTTAACTTTTATTAAGTTAATTCTTTATTCCTTCAACTTTTAACTTAATTTTATTAATTTTATTAATTTTATCATTAACTTCAACTTAATTTAGTTTAAAAAACACGTTAACTTACTCAACCCTGATATTATATATACAATATAATATTAGTTTAACATCTAACTTTGACTGTGACACTTTTCGTATTGAGTTTATATACCTATAATTATAAAGTACATTTGTATTAAACATAGAATGTGAATACTGATAATGAAAATAGGAGTAATGCAAGTACAGTAATAAAATGTCATTAGAACGAAAAGATTACAAATTCTTGGACACAAATTTTGTTAACACGGCTCTAATCTTTTAAGTTTAAGCATGTAAGTATAAATACAAGATATTTATTCGTTATTATATTATAAACTGAATTTTAACTCTCAGAAAAATCGTCTTTTCGAATACTTGAAACACTACTATTAGGTTGTTATTCGGAAAGTAATTTCGTTTTTTCTTATGAAAATGAAAGACGATTTTCAATCAG
Organism: Trachymyrmex septentrionalis; assembly: GCF_001594115.1. NCBI lineage: Eukaryota > Metazoa > Arthropoda > Insecta > Hymenoptera > Formicidae > Trachymyrmex > Trachymyrmex septentrionalis. The sequence continues at coordinate 100,779 of NW_017304136.1, read as the reverse complement.
ACGCGTTTCAAATGATCATGAACGGTCGAATTCGATAAATTTAATCTCTCAGCGATCTCACGAGTTGTTATTCGCCGGTTTGCATCAATTAATGCCTTTATTGTGTCTTCATCAGCTTCAACTGGCCTTCCAGAACGTGGTGCATCTTCAATATCAAAATTGCCGGATCGGAATTTTGCAAACCAGTTTTGGCACTGGCGTTCTGTCAATACATCTTCTCCATACACATCGGATAATTTTTTCTTGCTTGAACAGCATTTTTACCTTCTCGATAGTAAAAAAGTAAAATATGCCGAAAATGCTGCTTTTCACTTTCCATATTTGATAGGGCACCAACCAAAAACTACTGCGTAGAATCAATCGAACTTTTTTCACAAGCAAGCCTTGCTATAAGCTGTCAAAATATATAATGATTATGCGGCTTAAGTGTGAAGTTGGCTGTGAAAAAATACAATAAGTCCTCTGTTGGGAAAAAACGAAATTACTTTCCGAACAACCTAATAATTTAAAAAAAAAATGACAAGTGACCATTATCCAATTATTTTTGTAAGTATTATATAAGTAGTAGAGTTTGGTGTAAAATAAAATTTGTTTAATTTTTTTAATAATATTTGTTTATAAAAGCTCAGGATCATGTCATGGAGAACATTATTTGTCAAGAGGGTTGGAGGTTGTATCTCTTATTTTCATTTTTACGCAAAAATAAATTTTTAATAATCCGAAAAGTACTCAATAAAAAATAAATTTATTAGTGTTTTGGAAAACTCTCGACATTGGCTTAGATTCTGGAATAAAAAATGGGGTGTGCCATTAAAAAAAAATCGATATAACCTTGACTTGACTTTGATGACGCCACCCAAGGTCAGACTGACTAGATCAGTGAATAGATCATTTAAAATCCTGCAACTTCTGTAGGAAACATTTCTTTTGGAAATGTTTAGTTTTCGAGATATCTCACCGGTCTTGAACTTTACTCACCATGTATGTCGTCATATTGGATTCGCTATTTTGAAACTTCTGACCTCGGATTCGTGACCTCGTTTAGCGCTCAAAAAAGAACAGGTAGTATCAAATTGTATTGAAATTTAAATATTTTTTTGTATTTTGACACATGTATCCAAGAAATGCATAAATATTAATTTTAAAGTTGAAGGGCAATCTGAAGATATTAATCGATTTTTTAACCAAATCACATATTGAGGTCTAACTAACTTTTAGGGGGGGTATTGCTAATCGATTTTCAAAAACTTTTTTTTTCGGCTCATTTTTAATATATGTATATGTATACACCTGCAGGTACCTTTCAGAAAATATTTGTTACAACACTGCATGCCACAAGATCATTATTTCATGCATATTCTGTAAGTAGCTGATAAAAAAAGTAGCTACACAGGGCGTTTCATAAATACATGTCAATACTTTAGGAGGTGAATCTATATACTAAAATGAGTAAAAAACGTCATATAAACATATGTCTTACGTATCTTAGTTTTTAAGTTATAGTTATGATTAAGGAAAATGTTCGAAGTGTCTGTCCTTGTGCGTCAACACACGCTATTGTACAGCACGTCTCGTATTTAATGTTTAACAATATCCATCAATACAAATCAGACAAAATTTCAGGTAGTCATGGCAATCCTGGCTATCAGGCAAAACTTGTGATTCATGCACGATGATGCACCTCCTCATTTCCATCTTGAAGTGAGAACATTTCTAAACAACGCCTTCGCAAACCGAGGATAGGGCGAGGCAGACCCACCTCAATGACTCAATGATACGCAGCATGTAGTAATAATCTTGCAGTAATATTACAAATTTGCTGTAATATCGCATGGTAATATTGTATAAATATCACTACAACATTAAATATCCGCGACAAATTGAATGCAATAATATTTTTGTAATATTACTGTAATATTAGACAATATTTCTACATATTATGCTAATATTTTGCAATATTGCAATAGTATTTCTATGTACTGTAGTAATATTACAGTAATATTACATAGCATAAATATCGCTACAATAATAAATGTCCGCAAAAAGGACCCCACATAAAATATAAATGGGTCCTGGCCAATTTGGTTGAATTTGTAATATGTTGTAGTTTTGATCGCTCTGATCAAAAGTCTCTCTATGGGCACGAAGTAAAATAATAAACAGTTTTTGAGTTATTGTACATCAAACTCTGCCAAAACAGTAATTTGGCAGTACAGTTTGGTGTTCGAACAAACAAAACTAGTTAGGCAGCAAAAAATTACAAAATGGTGGATAAAGAAAGACTAAAATTATTTATTATTAGAATTATTAGAAACAAGTAGTAGCGATGATGAAATAGAAGATATGTTATGTGTAATAAAAGAAGAAAGGCCAAAAGTTAAAAATTATGTGAACATCGTAAATGAATACTCGGACAAAGAAATATATAATTATATATGATAAAAAATAAATAAATTTTGATAATGAAAATATTTATATTTATTATCATTAGTTGTAATATACGTTATTAGTTTCAAACTTAATTCTGCACCAGGTCACATTAATCCAGTGTAGTTCTGCACTCGCATCGTGTTAAGGCAGCTGATCAGGGCAGCACTGTGTCAGAGCACCACTAGAACCGTGTCAGTGCACATGTATACCGAATGTGTCATTAGCTAACGAAATGGCCGTCAAATAATAGATTAATAAATTTTTTATTTAAATATAAAAATTGATTATATTAATTATTATATCGTAAAAACGGCTATTAAACTAAAAGACTGTACTACATAAATATTGTAAAAAATTATATTTTTATATTATTATTATTATTGTAACAATTTAAAAAGTTGCAGTTTGCAATGTTCCTGAAATATTACAGGCATATTACTAACATTTTGCAGGCAAGTTGTTAATTTACATTTCTGTAATATCTCTGCAATGTTACATTGCAATCTGCAATATTACAACATTGTAGCAATATTGTTTCAATCTTCTGTGCTGTATGGGGGAGTACACGAGTACTACTGCAATATCATTCAATGGTTCAAACATTTTTACTCGAGTACTCCTTCTTGAATTGAGTAGGCGAGTCTCCTAGAGATTCCCAATCCTTTTTGGATGTGCTTTTTCTGAGCCCCCAAATATTTTTTGATCATAATTTTATCATATGTATTTTGGAATATAATGCTAAGCAATAATATGTTAGCAATTAGGTAATAAAAGTGGAATAATTATTGAAATATATATAATATAATTTTAAAGCAACATATAAGTAATATTTCTCTAAATATAATCTATTGAACTGTAACACTGCAACAGTAAATTGCAATATTTCTACAAACATTTTTCAATATTGTTGTAATATATTCAATAAAATAAAAAAATTTCAATATTACAGCATTATTGCTGCAATTTTTGTAATATTGCGCACTATTAAAATATTGCTGCAATATTTCGTATTATCATATTTTAATATAGTCATATTTTAACCTTTATATCTCAAAAATTGTTTAAAATAAAAATTCATAAATAAACATTTTACTTAATTTCTTTAAACCTTCGTTACTATTATATTTTGAACGATGAATGTTGGTACACACCGACTTGTATATATATTTCAATGATGTATTATTTAGTTCCGCATAATAAAAAAAAATTAAGAAGAGAAAAATATTAAATATTGGAGAAATAAAAAAATTGTAAATGAATATTAAATATAACTGTAATAGATATATAAATAAGATATAAGACATAATATAGCTTATTTGTATCCATTGTGAGTTATTCAATTTATATTCTTAATTCTTTTACATTTAATACTTAATATTTATTCAGTAATAAAAGCAAAACACAGTATTCATATCTCAGAAAGATGGTACTACGATAAAATACATTGTAACATTTCAATGCTATTGCTGTAATATTACAATGTAGTATATCATATTGCAATCATTGAATGATATTGCAGTAGTATTACAATACGATATATCACATTGCAATATTTGGACGATATTATGGTAATATTGCATTGCAATGTATCACATATTAGACGACATTGTAGTAATATTGCGGAATGATATATCACATTGTAATATCTCAACAAGATTATTGCAATATTACATTGTGATATATTGCAATGTAATATCTCAGTAGTATTTATTAATATTGCATTGCAAGTTGTAATCTTACAAAAATTTTTGCAATATTGTAATTTTATTGCAATATTACATGTGGGGACCATCACGATCTCCTGATCTCAATCCATTAGATTTTTATTTTTAGGACCATTTAAAATCTATTGTGTATTCAATGCCAGTAAGTAATGTGGATGATCTGCGAAAAAGGATACAAAATGGATTTGAGACTATTTGAAGAATAACTGGTATTTTTGAACTCGTCGCTAAGCGTTTGCAGCGTGTGTTAACGCACAAGGCGGACATTTCGAACATTTTCCTTAATTATCCATAACTTGAAAACTAAGCTATGTAGAACATATGTTCATATGACGTTTTTTACTTATTTTAGTATATATATTTACCTCCAAAGTATTGACATGCATTTATGAAATACACCTTGAAACAAGCTGACTCGTATTTCAAAGCCAATTTCAAAATTGATAATAATTAATGAGACAATTATACCTCCGTATTCCATGTTATTAATTCATTTTATATTAGTAAGAGCCATAGGCGTATCGTGGAATTTTTTTTGGGGATGGGGGTGGGGGGGTGTACTATCAACCCAAGGATGTTCCTCGAATGTACCATGCGCCAACCAGAATGAGAACTAAAAAAAAAAAAGGATTTTGTGATTGCACTGCAAAGAACGTCACTGCACCCATTCCGTTGTTGTGACATTTACAACAATTTCTAACGTTAATGAATTCCATTTGAATACTTTTATAGCTTTTAATCTCCTCATATCTTATTTTAAAAAGGAAAAATATTACGTTTTATATATCATATAACTTTTACTTTATTTTTTAAAGAAAATATGGACAATACAGCTACTACAAAATATTTAATTCTCTAATATTGTCATTGTTATTATTACAAATCCCTGATAGCAAAATGTTAGCAATTTGCGCGCAAATTGGCAGCAAACTCGATCAGATTTTGATTATAAAACTATAGCCATCTGTGTCCGCATTTGGCTATGAATTTGTCGACAAAACCTGACATGTTTTGCCAGCAGATTGATGACAAAAATCGGCAAAGTTTGCTGACATAAGTATTGTTCGTTTCGTCTCTCGGGAGCTGTTCGGGATTGCTCCGAACGAAC
>NW_017304136.1:94223-95417 GCF_001594115.1 Trachymyrmex septentrionalis | reverse complement strand
AAGTATTGTTCGTTTCGTCTCTCGGGAGCTGTTCGGGATTGCTCCGAATGAACCCAGCGTACTTGAAATGTAGGATTCACACTACGTACGACATCCGTCATACGACGTCCGACATTCATCATTATGATGTCGTACGTAGTGTGAATCCTACATTTTAAGTACGCTGGGTTAGTTCGGAACGATTCCGAGCAGTTCCCGAGAGATAAAACGAACAATGTTAATATCTGATAGCAAATTGTGAGCAAAAACCGAGTAGAGCCTGCTGACATAATCTGACGGCAGATTGGTAACAAAAACCGAGCAAGATCTGTCATTTTTATTTAAATCGACCTGATTTCTTATAAGAAATTTGCGTACATATATAATTCCCTGATAGCAAACAAGCCTGCGGAGACAGATTTTGAACAGACCCTGTTACCAATTTTTGATTGCAGAAAGGCAACAAATTATACACAGAGTTTGTACTATTAGACATTATCAGCAAACTGTTGTTAAAAAATATGACAAATGATTATATATAATTTATATATACTGATGTGAAAACTGAAAACAATCAATATAATTTTATTACTAGAATATTATTGATTAGTTTCACATTTCAGAAATACATACATATGAGAAAGTTATAAAATAGTCAAAAAAATATTTGGAGATTCAGAAAACACATTCCAAAGAGCTTGGAAATCTCTAGGAGATTTGCTTATTCGATTTACATACGTCAATTCTTATACCCCTGGTTCGATTTCTTCTTACGAGAAGCAAGTCCATCTCGTGGCAATGCCATATATGAAAATGACAGATCTTGCTCAGTTTTTGCTGTCAATTTCGGTTTCTGTTCACTATCTAATATCAGGTTATGCAGCAGACTCTGTTCAACTTGTCATCAACTTGCTGGCATACATGTCAGCAGACTTTATCATTTTTGACAGCAGTTTGCTGACAATGTCTAATAGTACAAATTCTGTATATAATTTGTTGCCTTTCTGCAATAAAAAATTAACAGGATGTATTCAAAATCTGTCTCCACAAGCTTTGCTATCGGAGAATATTAGATAACTTTTACATAACTTTTACAATATTCTATATGAGCAGAATAAGAATACTAAATAACGTAAAGTTCTCTCTCTCTCTCTCTCTCTCTCTCTCTCTCCCTCTCCCTCTCTCTCCCTCCCTCTCCCTCCCTCCCTGTCTCTT
>NW_017304136.1:81524-94123 GCF_001594115.1 Trachymyrmex septentrionalis | reverse complement strand
CTCTCTCTCTCTCTCTCTCTCTCTCCCTCTCCCTCTCCCTCTCTCTCCCTCCCTCTCCCTCCCTCTCCTTCTTCCTCCCTCCCTCCCTGTCTCTCCCTCTCTCTCTCCCCTCTCTCTTTCTCACTCTCTCTCTATGATACTTTTTCAAAATTAAATGATTATAAAATAATTACAAAAATGATTATAAAAATATATTGTAGATCAAGCAGGTGCAAGAGCGCACTGAATGCTCAATAAGCAATTGTAATGCTGAATATGTCGATTATAGCATATATTCTGTTTTTCGAGTCAAAAGTTTTATGAAAATTTTTCTCATGTATCGCATATTCTGTCAAAACTCGAATTAACAAAAGTATTAAAAATTACTTATATAGTCTTATAACAAAAAGAAAAAATATTTTATGACAATAAAAACTTACACAAAGTCAAAAGTAAAATGTATGTTTTTACAATTAAAAATCAAAAAGAGAGATTTGATAGAGTACATCGCTAATTGGCTAATTTAAAATAAAATATTCTTTTTACTAAAGCAGTGAAAAATTACTAAGCACCGATCGATGTGGGTGGATATGTGCCATCGAGATATGCGCTAACGAGATCATCCCAAAATGTAATAATTGATAAAAAATTCCTCACACTCATGGTAAGAGCTGTATTTCCCTATGTTACGTTCTGGATGATACAACGAATGCATAAATAGTCTGACTCTTTTTTGTATATTTCCAATTTAGAACATTGCTAAATTTCCATTTCATCGATATGCTATCTTTCCCACATCGCGATTTTCACAGTAGCAACTTTAATCGCGTTCCTTCAGAATTGTTAAAATGGATGGAACTTTCAAATACACGTTCCGCTTTATGAATCTCGTGAACTTAGAGGTGACGATTGCGCGCTTCCGAAATGTATCGAATTTGTCGAGGCCGCATCGTTTTGAGAGCCGCGAGAGACCGATTCCGGAAGAATCAGCAAATGGTATGATGCACTACACCATTTAGAGCCTTAAATCATATACATAGAAAAACGAAATTATTACAGTCCTATGATATATATGAAAGAAGCGACATCGCGTCGCGATTTTTGATTGGTAGTACCCCGACCTAATTAAAGCAGTCATATTGAGCCCGCAGTGGAAAGCTATTACATGTCTCCTTTCTACAGCTGAACAGAGCTCGTATGTATGGGTATAGGGCAACTCCGGTAAATACGCCGCGCTGGGATTTACGCCGCAAAAGTCAGAAAAAATATTATAGAAAGAGTGAGGATAATTTTCCCGCAACTATACATATATTCTGTTATATGTCATTATGTTATATTAGTATTGTGTTATGATTTCAGCTTCTTACTGTTAATATTAATGAAATTATTGTGAGTTGAATCAATTTGTCACTGTAATAAGTAACGCCATCATAAATTATAATCTACATAAAATAGTTACTATAGGGCGTGTAAAAGACTTAGTGATTATTTTGTGATACATATGTGTAGTGGAATAGTAAAGCATGTTGTATAATAAAATACAAATGCTTTGTTTCTATATTTTTTGTTTAGTTTGTTGTCTTGTATATCCCACTTGTTTGGAATATATAGCATTTTTAGCGGGCGGGATTTATGCTCAAAGCATACAAAGTGTGCAGATTGAATTCAGTGCATTAAATGCAATAAACATTATATGAAATATGTACCTCATGTCATAAAACTTGTAATATATATAGAAAGATTGTAATTATTATTTATTATTTTCTATACATATTTACTATTCTTATTCCTAAATAAAACTTTACAAACACATTTTATAAGTTATTGTGTCATTTTTTATATCTTCGTTTTATTTGTATGCATTATTTGTAAATTTTTTACAAGCCGTAAATACCCCCTCCCCTTCCCCTATGAATAGCCATATATCCCACCCCTATGGGATGTACGGTAAAAATGCAAGAGTTTCAAAAAGTTTATTTTTTAATATGAAAAATAAATATTTCGGATTTCTAATATTTTTTTCATTGTAGTAGATAGTACAAAGTTTTTACTGATAGTTCGTTTACTTTAAATATAGTAAATAATATTTAATAAATTAAGTTTTTGATAGATGCGGCATATATATCGGAGTTACTCTACATATCTAAAATAGAATAAATATGTTTGATATTTGACAAGAGTGAGGAAAAAAGTTTCAGCAGTCCAATGCAGCAGTAAGAAACAAATCTATCGAAGATTTAGTTATAAGAAGGAGATATTTCGGTATTTGCCGGTGACACTTATTAGCTTATAATATTATAATTGTCGTTATAAATAAACGAATAAATTGATTTATATTGTTTTTCTTTTTTGTACTTAGTTATTAAACTACTTAACTTCATCCTGACGGAGTGTGTTTATAATTCTTATAAGGAGTTTGATTGAACTGGTCAATTGGAGCGGGCTAAATATAGCGGTGCTGAACACATATTAGAGGTGGTAGTGGGGGTTGAATGTCGCTTCTCTCATATATAGGATTCAAATTTATACTATGCACAGTATACCTATACCGTATATATATAGTAGTACAGTGAACTTTTTTAATGGTCTATAATTTTTAGTGCATATGTCGGTTTGTACACTTAGGAAAATGGCGGACGTATTAGAAGCTTAACAGAAATTCAAATTTAAAAGCCTGACCTATCATAGCTGTACTGCGTACACTTCACAATATGACGGTCATGTGACCTAGGACGCCTACATTAAAGGTGCCGACGTTCGCTATTGGGTTATAGCTATGCTGTGATCCATGTACCAAACGTGAAGCCAACATCTGTGCGAGAGAGAAAGCTATAACATCCCAAATCACAATGCGCAATACGCATGCGTCAGTATCGTTGTCAGTATAAATTGTATAATTGTTTTAGAGCCATTTCGATCAACTTCGATTCATTTTAATTAACGATTAACCCAATCAGCAGTGTAGTCAACAGTAAAACTTTTAATTGTAAAGTTTTTAACCTAATTTCTTAAAATACCTGTTATATATATTTCTGCTCCTATTGTATACATACTGTGATAAGTATATCGATTATTATAAAGATGCGTATATCACAAATATATCATACAGATTAGATCAAGAATAACAGAATGACAAAAGTCGTTTTGCTGTTGGCTACACTGCTGGTTAGGCTTAATCATCGATTAAAGTTAATTGGGGTTGGTCGAAATAACCCTAAAACAACTGTATAACTCATACCGACGACGGTACTGACGCATGCGCATTGCGAACATTTGGGAGGTTATGACTTTCTCTCTCGCACAGATGTTGATTTCAGTTCAATGCTCAATTCCTCTTTCATTTATATATGTTCTAAGGATTAAGCCAGCACGAAAATGATTGTGCGCAGGCTCTGCAATTTATCCCGGAATAAATCACAGATACTAGTTTCTACAACGTTATACATACGGCATTCAAGGGTCAAGGTCGCGTATCCTGACGCACACGTAATGCCGTTGCCTTTTTCGTCACCGCACGTAGTGAAATCGATGCACTTTGCATGCGACGTATCGTCAAAGTTTACTTGATGATTGATCATCGCGATAATATTTAATGTCTGCGCGTGATACTGATCGCAACACGGTTTCTTTAAGCTCTTCTCTTTTATCTCAAGTATTAAAATCTTGATCGCTTTCGTCTCTCTCCACCCATATTCTTGCTTGTTTTTCTATAAATAATTTGCCTGGCAAGCTGAAATTGATTCTCATTGATTGATCTAATCCGCGAGACAACGAAAGCGGAGAGAAAGCCGCATGCGACGGTGGAAAAGCCACGAAACAGCACGAACAATAGGTGCATTCTGAATTACGCATGAAGCGCATGAGATATCACTTTATCCTTCTTTGTTTTTCGTTGAACAACAAGGACAAATGATGCATCATGCGCTTTGTGCGTAATTCGGAACGCATTCTATATCTCTTTGTAGTACGGCTGTATTCTCATAATGATTGAAGAGCGTATACGACTTTTGACATTAAAAATAAACGTACTCTTCTATTCGCGAGACGAAAATATCTAGGATTTTAGCGTGATCATTTAAATAATCGAATCAATAAATTAATAATATAAGAACTCATCGTCTTCCTCGAGGCACGTAATGCCACGGCTTTTATCTAAACGCGATTTCAATTATGAGATAATAACATCAAAGCCACCATTGGGAACCATGCCGTGTTGACAATTATTAACACTGATAGCGTTAGAGGTTTCCTCTTGGAGTAGTATCAGAAGAAAAACTTTGTACTCTATAACAAAAAGTCGCGGATGCCGTAGTAGTCGTAAGGTCACGAGATCGGCACTGCGGCGACTTGTGAATAATACGACGGTAACGACAACGTGTGCGAGCAGCGACCCTGGCCTTGATTCCAGTACATCTTACACGACGATTTTTACGATTAAGGTAGCATGATCGCGTGTCATAATGTTGATCCTGCTAACAATGGGAATGAATAAAGATTATCAAGTTGGCACTTTCGTGAGTCTACCAGTTACATCGAGAAGAAGAAATGAAACATAAACTTCAACACCATGCGTAATTGATAATTTTAGCAAAATAAAATATAAGTTGTATAAACCGTTATTTCCGATAAGCTATTTCAATTTTTTTAATCTGTGTATATTTAATAATTAAATAATTTATTTTCTTATTAGCTTGCGGGTTCACGATTTAATAGAATAAAAGTTAAGCTAATATTTAAATTCAAAATAATAAAAAGTGGAGTAAAGCTGGAAAAGTATATACAGTTATCCTTATCTATCCGTTAAATATATACTCTTTATAGTTTCACATATAATAGATAAAAGATTAAACACGTATATTATTAAGTTTTTCCTTGAGATAGAAATACGTTACTAATTATATCTTGTTGCTCTAAAATAAAAAGTGAAGATTTATTTAATAAATTGGTATGCCATTTATATGGCAGTATTTAACATTATATTAAATAGTCGAAAAATAATTTAAAATATTGTCAACGGTCCAAGAAATAATTGGATCCATTATACAGAGTAGTATATTTTAATCAGTATAGTCAATTTTCTTCGAAATTATTAATATTAATATGAAAAAATATTTTAGATGATAGTGGAACGATTTCGGGGGGGGGGGGGACGTATTTTGTTCGAGTTGTTTTTCTTCTAGGTGAAGACGTCAAAAAAATATGAAAATCATCTTTTTTAAATGGAATTATATGATTTTTTTTTACATCTGGATACACGAAAGTACACATACATCATCACTGTCGTGCTCTTTTATGCAAAGGCGAGTTGCAACAAACTCAGATTATCGAATCACAATAACGGCTAAACTGATCAAGTTCTATATACACTTAATTGATAGCTACCACTCAGATTGTGTAATAAAAGTGCTTTTACTTTTTTTGTATATGCCCTACGAGCGAAAATATTGCGACGCAAATCTCTGAATCTCTGAATTTTATCAGCATTTTAAGAAACATCGTCATTATCTGGAGATACGGTAATGTCTCGGCGCTAAGTCAAGTGAAGCGTTATTATTAATGTCATCGTTGATGTCTCGTCGTTGACCAGAGCAGAATGTACGCTTGCAGCGTCTGGCGCTAGAGGCGCTGATTGGATGCGTTCAGAAACACTGCGAATGTTGCGGGAATACTGCCAATGTCGAACGCCAATGTCGAACGCAGTCATTCTCTGTATTTTGCACTTTCCACAATGTGTTCGGGGAGTGTACTTTTGAGTTAATATCATGTCGTAAGTCATGAATGAAAATTACGATCAAATTCTGAGAAATGGTGACTTGATATATAGGATATCGTAAGGATAATCTAAGATCACTCGTCTACTACTTCCAAGTGTACGCCCTTCGCTCGACGCGCGGGGAGTCAATATTGCCTGTTAAGTGCGCCGCTCCAGTCATGGTGTTTATTAGATTTCGACGTGCACGGTATGGGGCAGGCAGTAGTAAGTTGGGCTTATTCAGCTGTATTTAAAAATTAATATCTCATTAACTATTGCAAAAATTGCAACATTGCAGAAAATAGGAAGTTACTTTTTAAAAGTAACAAGTTACAATTACTTGTTACCGAGTAGAAAAAGTAATAAGTTACCGTTACTAGTTACCGATTTTTAAAAATAACTCGTTACAGTTACCGGTAGTACTGCTCAAAAGCAAGAAATAGGAAAAACTTTCCCTGAATATCTGATGTGATATCTGATGAAGCAAAGACATGAAATAGTACATAAAGACCCAACAAATAAGAACCAACTAAGAATATTGAATATATAATAGAAACATAGCAAAGGCCATTCAAACAGACGTTAGAAACTATAACAACAAATGGGTAACAAAAATCATAGAAGAGAATAGAAACATGAAAATACTAAGAAACAAATTAACAATAGGAAAAACAGAAGTCACTAAAGTGAAAAATGCAAATGGACAAACTATCACAAACAGAGGACAGATTGTGGAAATCATAAAAGATTTCTATATAAATCTATATCAGAGTAACGATAAATCAGATATGCGGAACATCACTCGAGTATTAAATCAAGGATCAGAAGACATACCAAACATTGGAAAAAGTGCGAAGTATCAGAGATGAAAAACAACAAAACACCAGGAGATGACGGCATTGTGATTGAAGCTACTAAAGAAGTGAGAAACTATTAGAAACCATAATAAGACTATTTAACAAATGCCTTAGAGAGACACGGACACCTACAGCTTGAAACAATGCAGTCATCATCGTTATACACAAAAAAAGAAATATCGCGGACCTAAAGTATTATAGACCAGTCAGTTTCCCACACCTGTATAAATTATTCATAAAGATCTTATCTAAGCGTCTTACATCTAAGCTCGATTTCTATCAACCCGTAGAACAAACAGGGTTCCGAGAAGGTTACGGCACAAGTGACATCTACAAATCATTAAAACACTAATAGAAAAATCTATTGAGTACAACAAACCACTCGTATTGATATTTGTGGACTACGAGAAAGTGTTTGACTCCAACAAACGAATTGTTTAAAGCGCTAGCTGCGAGTACCGGATAAACCATAGATATTCGGCAACATACATTTACGAGAGAGCAACAGCATGTGTAAGAGTACATGAGGAAATAGATAAATTCAGAATAGAACGAGGTGTCCGTCAAGGAGATACAATCTCCCCTAAATAATTGTTTACCACTTTCTTAAAATACATGTTTAAGAGCAGTAAAGTTGAAGGATATGGGTATAAATATAAATAGAGAAAATTAAATCATTTACGCTTTGCTAATGATATAATGTTGATCTCGGATAGCTTAGAAAAGACAGAAACATTATTTGTAAGGCTAACATCAGGCTCACATAAAATTGGGCTCAAAATAGATACGAACCAGACAAACTTGGTTCCTAGCCGAAATATCTTGATGGAAGACAAGGAAATTGCTCAGGTCACATCCTACAAATATCTGGACCACGAGATCAGGATCGGGAGAGATAATCAGACTGGCGAAATTTGAAGGCGTATTGGATTGGCATAGGCAGCCTTTGGAAAGTTGAGACATGTCTTTAAATTTGAAATACCTATGTGCCTTAAACATTCGATCAGTAAAGCGTTCGACCAGTGTCCTGCCGGTTCTGACTTACGGATCGGAAATTTTAACTTTAACACGAAAATCTATATAATAAAAATTGAGATGACCCAAAGATGAATGGCTCCATTGATTAAGAATCACGTTAAGAGACAGAGTACCAAATAAGCAAAACCGTGAAAGAACCAAAATCACAGATACAGTGAAGAGGATAACTAAAATGGAATGGACCGTACATATCGCAAGAATGCCGAAAAATGGACCAAAAGGATTGTAGAATGGCAGCCTAGGCAAGATGCCTTTAAAAGCAGGGGTCCACTAGCTCGTTGGACAGATATAAAGCGAGTCAATACAAACTGGATTCGAGAGGCGCAGGACCGAAATAGATGGAAAATATTAAGAGAAGTTTATGTTCAGCAGTGGACGAGACAAGTTATTTGATGTTGATGAACTATAATGCCAGAACATTTGCGGTTAATCACATTCATCGGTCGAGCATATTGATATTTTTTAACCAAAGGAACCATTTGGACTCAATATCTCTATTTGTATCATTTGGTGAAATTTATGCCATTGTTTAATTACATCAAATAAATTTGTATTTTGTTCGGTTTATTGTCAACTGTTAATAATTTTTATTATGTTTATATTTAATTGATTACACGTTTAACATTGATAATGATTCGATCGGAGGTCATTTGTTCTTGTAGCGCTTTTCACTTATTACTTTTATGTTAATTAATACTGAATTTATTGTATTTGGTTCGTAAGCCGTTTTCAATGTTATTTTTTTTAATTTTTATTACTTAAGCCATATTATATTATGTACTTAATATTTAATTAAAGGAGATCATATGCAAACGATTGGATGCAATATCTTTTTGACTTTTAAGTTAAATATTAATATTTTTGTTAAATATTAATTATATATAAATAAATAAATCGATTTTTCTTTATCATTTTCTAGCTTAGTTAAGAAATATCAGCTTATAATCTCATTTCTATGAGATCTCCTTTTGTCAAATTAGGTTATAAACAAATGTAGATCGAAGTTGAATACATCACTTTGTCATTATATCATCTTCTAGCATAATTAATAATTAATAATTAAATATAGTGTATAATTTTCGTTCAATCTTCTTTCGTTATATATTAAATTATAAACAAATAGAGATCAATGATGAATAAACCGCTTCTTCATTATCATTTCTTAGCTTAATTAATAAATATCAGCATAATTTCGTTATCATCTGATCTCCTTTTATTAAATATTAAGTTATAAACAAATAGAGATCGAGGTCGAATAGATTATCATTTTCTAGCTTAATTAACAAATATAGTGTATTGTATAATTTTATTTCCGTTGGATATTATTTTGTTAAATATTAGTTATAAACAAATAGAGATCGATGATAAATAAGTCATTTTTTTATTATCATTTTATAGTTAACAAATATCTGCATATAATTTCATTTTCGTTCGATCTCCTTTTGTTAAATATTAATTAGTTATAACAAATAGAATCAAGGTCAAATAAATCGCTTTGTCTTACTATTTTTTAGTAATTAACAAATGCCAGTATATTACTAATATTTATATATAATTTCATTTCTGTTCGATCTCCTTTTGTTAAATACTATTCTAATAATTATTAATAAGTAGAAATCGATAACGTATAAATCGTTTTGTCATTATCATTTCTTAGCTTAGTTCTGGACCATTTCCCAATTTTCGCAATCGAAATATTAATTTCTAAAGCGCCGAATATCCGCCGATAGTTTAGCGCGCGGAGAGTGGGAACTGCCAGTGCCTGGCAAGCCTCCCTCCGCGCCATGCACATTATCACGATCACGAACCTCTAAATCATACAACTTATAGTCATAGAAGGGGAATACGGACGCCGAGCTGTGAGCAACATCTAAAGGGCAGAAATATCTTTCTATCCCTTCTATCTTCTTTTGGCATGCGCAGAAAAAAGGAAAGTCACTGAGCAGGACAGAAATATATACAGAAATACATCTTCTGTCTGTCAGATGTTGCTCACACTTTCCACTCACTGCTTGGATAGGTTATTCCGAGTCCATTACTATAAGTTCTACGCTCTAAACGTCATAATCATGATGGAAGAGATCACATAGTATGTGCAATTTGTAAGCATCTCTCTCTGAATCTCCGCCATCTCTGTCTATGAATGTCGATAAGAGATTAAGGCTGCTAATTGTGTAACATTAAACATGGGATGATATTCATAATCCGTTTGATTTTAAAACTGTCTTAAATAATGTCTTAAGATGCTAATACATTCCTCGAATTGACTTATGACATCTTAAGATTGTATTTAAGACAGTCTTAAATGCAAAAATCAACTATGAATATCGGTTTGTTTTGCGTCGTGAAATTGGTACTGAATCTTTTCTTATTTATGTTTCTATAAAGTGTGTTAAACAAGGAAAGATTCAATCTTAAGTATAGTCTTAAGATGTCATAAATCAATCCGAGGACTATATCAGTATTTTAGAGCATTATTATTTAAGACAGTTTTAAAATAAAAATGGACTATAAATATCGCCCCATGTTTAGCGTTTCATCATAATCATAACTCGAAGGGGCAGGCATCCGATCAGCGCCATCTAATGCTAGATGTTGCAATCATATATTCTGTTCTGTTCGACGACAATGACATTAATAAACATAAAATAATGTTTCTTAATACGTAATAAAAGAGATTCGCAATATCTCCGCTCATGGGACACATAGAAAAAAAAATAAAAGCATTTTTATTATACAATCCGAGTAGTAGCTATCGATTGAACGTATATAGAACTTAATCAGTTATTAAGAATCGTGATTCACGTTATTAAGAACCGTGTCTCCAGATCTGCTGCAACTCGCCGGCTCGCGTAAAGGAGCACGATAATGTCTCGCGTCATGACGCTTCGCTTGTCTTAGCACCGAGACATTACTGTGTCTCCAGATTATTTCGTTTCCATCTGATCTCCTTTTGTTAAATATTGAGTTATAAACAAATGAAAGTCGAGGTCGAATAGATCATTATCATCTTCTAGGGTGTGATCCATTAAATGTTGCATATGCTTCGAAATGCTTCGGATATGAACCCTTCAAAGTGTTTTCGTAGCAGATACGACGTCATAAATGACGTCATAGGTTTTCGCTCCCGCGTGCTGCGCGGGATGTTTCTCTATCAAAGAGGTAGTACAAATGAAGCAATATTTTGAATATACAAAAGTGCGGGAAACAATCGAGAATACCATAATTTATGTGCTTTGTGATCTATTCGTTTGGTTTCAACGCTTTATATTGAAATTAAGAATGACGACTATACAATTAATAGAAGTTAATACCGGAGACGTTCATACGTATTTTAAGAATTCGTTCCTCTTATTTTAAAGCTTTATTTGTATTTGTTTCTTCTACTATTATTGTTACAAAATCTATTCTTGTCTTTACAAATATAACTATAAGATTCTTAAAAAATCTTGATTGCATGTATTAATGCCACGTTCATCTCGATTTATATTAATATGAATTATTCTTTCAATACCTTCTTAGAAATATATTCAAGATCGAATTATTTACAGATTATGTTCAATAATACAACGTTTTCAATACTTCACGATTGATCCACTTGTGCAATATTGACAATGTTAATAGCGCTAACGGATCACTCTATCGAAAGTATTTGTACGATATTCAGCTAATAAGATTATGTCAAAATGATGTCATTTTTTCGATCCGTAAACGTTGTCAGTTACTTGTCATCGACGTCATTTAAATGTCGCTATGACGTGATTATATCAAAGTCTATTGAAGTCATTATTGTTATGTCATAATGACGTCAACAGCTGATGTAAAAGTGACATTTACTCTGCAAACAAATTGACGTTATTTATCATCATTCTGACGTCAAAATGACCTAAAAATGACGTCAAATAATGTGAGTTTGTTTACTCGATTTTTAGATGTATCAATTGTACTTATAAATCTAGTGACTTTACAATTAAGTAGTACAACAGCGCCTGTAATATGGGGTCTACAATAGAAGTCGTAATGGTCGTATATAAGATCTTAAGTCGTAAAAAATTCATATCGTAATCGATTATTCTTCTCATTTTGGACTGTGATTGATTAATTTTCTATGACTTAAGACCCTATGACCGCTACGGCTTCTATTGTAGACCCTGCGTAAAAAATGCTAATAAAGCGTTCATATCCTTTTTTTTTTAGTGCTTTTTTAGTGCTTTGTAGGCGCTGTGTGCTACTTTGGAATAAAGCTCTGGATACACCAAAGCGTAAACGACTTCTATTTTTGACCTATAATCATAGCATATAAAGTACCTTTTTTTTTACTTGAAAATTTTACTTGAAATATATACACAGTAAAAAACATTTTGTATTTACGTTAAAACGAATCCTTATTAAAATTTTTGTGTTGAATTTTTAACATATCCGAATATTAATTTAACATAATATGATTGTGTCATTTGAATATTTTTTGTGTTAAACTAAAATTTAACATTTCTCATTGTTAAAATAACATAATTTACAGATAAGTAAACAAATAACAAAAATAATGTAGTTTTAAAACATAAATTCTAAGAATAAATGAATAAAATGTGTGTTGATTTAATGTATTATAAATGTTAATTTTACTGAAGAAATGTTCTGTACAACTAGTTACATATTTTATATGTAAAAAGGTACAGATATTTTGTGTTATATTTTTTCTTGTAACAGTAAATTATATAATAAAAAAAGTCTATTAAATCTATATAACGTTAAATATCTCAGAAGCACCGCCTAAACTAAAAATATAAAAATCTAATTTCAATAGCATCTAATTTCAGTTTAACACAGTTTATAAATGTGTCAATTTAACATAAAATTTGTTTTTGAATTATGTCAAAGTATTACGCTTCTTGTGTTAATTTTTTTACATAATATTTGTATCATTTTCTAACATATTCATCTTATGTTAAATTAACACAAAAATTTGAGTGAAC
>NW_017304136.1:67647-81424 GCF_001594115.1 Trachymyrmex septentrionalis | reverse complement strand
ATATATTACAATACGTCGGGTAAAATTTTCCTCGGAGAGGACGTTTTAGAATGTAGCCCTAATATACAACATCGTGTGATGCATAAACGCGTCAAATGATCGAACCTAGTTTCATCAAAATGGGAATTGCGAGCGCTCATCTTAAGGTTTACCAATTCTCTATACATCACAAATCAGTTCTATACATATCTTTTATTGAGAAAGAATACTAAAGAAATGAATGAATATAAAGAAATTGTATAAAATCTTATGGAAATAGTGTTTACACTATTTCAAAATTTGGACATACAAATCACGTCCACATATATATGTAGACGTCAGCATTTATGTCTTTTTGACGTAATGTTAACGATGTATCACTTTACAATATTTAAAATCATAATGATGTCTCATTTAAGTCACATGACGTCATCGTCATTAAAATTACGTCTTTTTCACGTCATTTCGATATTGTCTTGTTAACTGGGGGAGGACATATACCGAAACACAACTTTTCTTCTTTTTATTATTTTTTTTCACGCTGATTTTTTTTTAATGAAAGAATGATAAATTCCAGGTAAGCTCTGAAATTTCAGGCGTTTTCCAGGAATTTTCCAGAATACATATAATTCTAGGATCCAAGGATATTCAAGGACCGCTGGACACCATGACAATGGTGTTAAACTGATTCATTATTGCCTCGTGAATTTCGTACCTCGAGCGAATATACCGGGAAAAATAATATTTCCTATTAAAAAAAAATACTTCCTATTAGTGTGTAACTAGAAATGTCATTTTCATTTAGTAATTTGTACCTCAAATTTAGAGGTACTACGCTATACAAGATTAAGAGTGTATGCTTGTTTATAGAAGAATCAAAATCGAATCGTGAATAAAGAAGATATATTATTTATTATAATAAAGAATGATCAATAGTATGCAGAGTAATATAGTACCTTCAATGAATTAGGCAAGTATCCCGTGAGAAAATCTAAGAGCTTGGATAATTCCTCTTCAGCGAGTAAGCGAAAATTCCGGCCTCGTTCTATCGCTTCGGGGCACTCCATGCTGAAACTAATTACCAAAAGATTAGATATGTAAATATGTGATTCTTCTTATAAATGCCGGCCTCATTTTAGAAATAAATAATTCATAATTTTATTGTGACGTATAAATCAATAATAAAATTTTGTAAAAGATTAATACGTGACTTTTCTAGGGTAAAGTTAAATTATTTGTTACGTGATACTATAAAACTTATGAAAAAAGTCACGTGATATTAACAAAGACACGCGACATCGTCTGCTTATTCCGAAGTTTATTCGTTATCGCTATACTGGTTACAGATTGATAAATATCGGTAAAATATTATGTATAATCATGAATTGCGCGAGCAATTTGACAAATTTAAAGTTAATGCATGTTATTAGCGAGAATTCTATAATTTGAACCTTTCAAGGCTTGGCTTATTATTTGCAATAGTTTACGTCGAAGTTCAACTAGATTTTCTAATTTGAACTCGAAAGTTAATCTTTATCTATATTAAATATACTAAATTAAGAAGCTCGTACTATTAATAAAGTATAATTTTTTATTGCAAAACTTATTGCAAGTTATTTGAAAATTATAACATATCTATCGATGAAATGAGAGATAGAGAGAGAGAGAGAGAGAGAGAGAGAGAGATGGATAAACATCAAATTAGAAATAAATTCTGTTAAAAATAATTGTTAGGTCAATCGAAAAGTTGGTCCGTTCTTTCTATTTTATGTAATCACACACATACAACGGTTTCATTGCCAACTATGTTTATTAAACAATACGTATTGACATTTTCACATAATGGAAATACATAAGGCAATTAACGCAGATCCATTCTTACATATTATAATTTAACAGTATCGGACGTTTTGACTTCCTTTGAGTCATCTTCAACGATGTCCACAACTTATAAAAATCCACTTACATCAATGTATCCGCAAACAATTTGAATCCATCTGCAGCGGATAAAACATCTTTTATTACCAAATTGAAGTATAAATGTTCATTCGTTCTTCAGCTAAATAAGGCCGCTGTAATTATAATTGATTGTGAACCGCGAAATAGTACAAAAAATAACAGATGTGATACTCGTATAATAACAAAATCAAACAGCCGTTACAAGACTATTTGCAAGCCTTGTAACGATTGTTTGTTTTTGTCATTACATTACCGTAGTGGCGCGGGTGTTCATTTAGCTAAAAAATGAATAAACATTTGTATTCTTTAAGGTGGTTCTTTAGTAAATCGAGTTGCCATAGAAATATTTAAATTTTTTATATAATAAAATTGAAGTATTGAAATTGACGTGTGCAAAATTCTACGGCAGATTAACGATAAAATAAGAGAGAAAAAAAATTGAAAATGTAACCTTTTATGTATAACTTACAAAGGAAGTTACCCAGATGTTCCATTAGTTTTGGAAAAGTAATAGTTAGAAGTTATAGTAGCCTACCTCCTATTAATTAAAATGAGTGTCATTTGCTCGGAAAATTTGATATTCGTTAAAAAATGGATTCAAAGTCCGCTATATAAGCGAAAATGGATTTAAATGATATTTTTTCTTAACTTTCTTTTAGTTTTTGGTTTTTTTTACATACGTGTGAGCAATATACGTAAGTGGAAACTCAAACCTTGGATCTCAATTCCAATGAGAGATGAACATTTTTTTATCTATCCCTCCCGAAGTTCGAATTGCATTTGAATGTAGTACACTTTTAAAGTTGTATGTATGCATAGAAGTACGTATATTTTCTTATTATACATTACCATAATGTACACACACACATACACGCACACATGCACGCACAATTAAAGAATAAAATTTTATAATTACATTATGTAGACAATATAATATATTATAGGATATGTGTGGTAATAAACTATACAAATCAAAGCTTTAAAGGGTCTAAATGGATCTTAAATGCTTGTATGATTCTTGTGTGAATTTATATACTATATAGTCCTTAGAAATGCGGGCCGAAATGATTTTTCGGTCTTGAAGACGCTAACTCAACTATCGAATATTAAGGCCTCGGTAAAGATTTAGAACGCTCGCACGGAATGCAAAAGATTCGGATTCGACTCTCGGCCGAGGTATTTTTCGCAATAAGAATTAATTATTTACAGATTTTAATATGTTATTCAATATTAAGACATGTTAACAATATTAAGATCGTTTCGAAGATGCAAATAAACATAAAAAATTTGTTTAATTGCTAGTCAATTTAACTCGTAATATTAATGCGGTAATTTAGTGCGGTAATTCACATTATGTAGATCAAACAATTATGTTACAAATTAAAATAATAAGAAAATATATATAATAAATAAAAAAATACATGGGGCATTCCATGTGAAGGTGAACCACACATTTTCAAAAAATGTTCCTGATTTTGCCGAAATCTACTGATATTGGTGGATTTGAGGATGTAAACTGTTTGCAAAGTCTTAGACTTAGTCTAGCTAGTTTAGTAACTGCAAAAGAAAACGAAGAAATTTTGCGATTTTTCGTTTCATATATCTTTCTAGATTTTTTTCAGATGGAAAGTAGAATTAATAGAATGAAGTTAGTGCCGTTTCCTAAAAAGTCTGCTCTTTCACGTGGTGATATCCTATTTTGAGTAACTCTTGATTATCATTCCTGTTCAAGTATTTGAAATCTTTAAAATCACGCCATAGAAACCAGTGCCGATTTTTTTCTTTCAATTACAATTACCCATTTAGTTTCTCCTGGTATTTTTTATTTACGTAGGTAATGCTTATTAACTGCTGCTGTACTTTTCTGTCTCGTTACTTTGTATATTTGATGCATTAGTGATAAACAGTAGTCAAATACTGCATTTCGATTGTATCCAAACAGAAAACAATAGGAAAAAATACTCATTTAAATGCTTCAACAAGGACTTCACAATTTTATGTGATATTTTTTTTGTTTACTGTATGAAATACTAGCTAATCCAGCACTGATCAAGCATGACACGTGAAACAAGATTGTAACAAAGTTTTAAGACTGATTTACGCTGTGTCGTGTCTCAACAATTTAAATTTTCCGTTGCGATGAAATTGTTGATATATTACGCTTGGAATTTTTCGAAAAATGTTGCGGCGCAATGCGCATAACCGAGTAGTCGGATACACACTTTGTCCTGTATCACATGTCTTTCTGAAATTATACTTCGAAAACGGCTCCCAGAATGCAGCTTCATATGATTAAAATCGATTATAGTATTATATTTAGAGCTATTAAGAACAAAAATCGGTATTGGTCCCTGATTATGGCACGATTTTAAAGATTTCAAATATTTGAACAAGAATGTGATGATAAAGAATTATTCCAAATAGAACATAATCACGTGAAAGAGCAGACTTTTTTCTGTAGGAAACAACACTAACTTCATTTTAATTTCCCTTTTTATCAAAAAAAAATTTTTTTTAATATATGAACGACAAATTGCAAAATTTCTTCCTTTTGCAACTACTAAACTAGCTGAACTAAAAGTCTAAGATTTTGCACAACAGATTGCTCAAATTCGTCAACATCAGTAAGTTTCGTCAAAATTCGTAATGTTTTTGAAAATGGATGATTCACTTTTACATGGAATGCCCCCATATGTACTTTTATACATACATTCATATACATATGCAACTTTATAAGTGTACTATATCCAAACGCAATTCGAATTTCGAGAGGGATAGCAAAAAAATGTTCAACATTCACCATTGGAATCGAGACCTAAGTTTTCCCTTCTATTTTTACGTATATTAGGTATTCACATGTATGCAGAAAAACTCAAAAAGTAAAAAAAGTTACGAAAAGATTTAAACTCATTTTCGGAGCCGCTTATAGCGGACTTCAAATCCATTTTTTTAAATAAATATCAAATTTTCTAAACGAATGGCACTCATTTTAATCAATAGGAGGTAGAATATTATAATATCTAATCGTTACCTTTTCAAAACTAATTGGACATCTAAATAACTTCCCTTGTTAATGATAAATAAGGGTAAGGCTCTCAGACGCTTCTTTGACTAACTGCACACAAATCTTACCATAGACTTTTCTCAAAAATCAAATTATAATAGTTTAAAATATTACGATTTTAATAGTCACAAAAAAGTGATAGATCAACGGCTATTCCGGAAAAATATTTACGTGCATAAACTTACATATAAATTTAACCTCGAAAAGTAAACATAATTTCATCTTGTTTTCATTCGATGAAGATGCAGCTCTTGAGTTATTATCGTATGTTCCATACTATTTCATTAAGATATATACGTAATTTTTGGTGGGCCCTGATAAGGCACTCCAAATTTTCGGCACTTTACTAAAAAACTATCTTAATTTGATAATAAAAGAGGCTTGATCCGCTACATATGTGGACTGAAATTGCGAATACATTGATGACTGTAAATGGATTTTTATAGGTTGTGAATATTGTGTTGAAGATGACTCACAGGGAATCAAAACTTCCGATATTGTAAAATTATAATATGTAATGGAAATATAAATGTTGAAATAAATAACAAATCAAAGGACTCTTTCTATACAAAACAAATAATAATAAGTAACGGGCAAAGTAAGAGTCAACACATTTCTTTGAAATTAACAAAAAAATATATATTATAATTAACAGAGGTAAAATTACATAACGCCAAAAATTAGAATCGAAATTACGAAAATGATTACAAGTTACAAGTTTCAGCTACCGGATTGAGCCCTCTTCAGACATTAACATAACGAAAAAATCGCAGAATAAAATCAATTATCGCAAATGATCGCATATTCAGAATATTCACAGTTCAGGTGAATCTTGATCTCGAATTCAGCATAATTTCCGTATGATTGAACCGTCAAATGTATTAAAAATATCTTGGTAAAGTTCTAGTTGATAAAAAAGATAAATTAAAAAACAAAAAAAAACGTACCACAAAAAATCTACGCATAAATAAAATAAAATACCGGAAATCTAACAAAAATAATAAAATTATGTAATAAAAACTCACCAGAATTCATGTGTTAGAAATTTAAATTAGCGTGTCCAAAAAGGAATAAAAAACTTTTGAAATATATACAGCAAGAAGGAACGCAGATATGTAAGACAGACATTACGTGTCGATTATTATGTACGTTCAGTAGTGCGGATCAACACCGACTGAGAGAGGAGACGGACTGTTAGTAACAGAAAGTCAAACTTTATTTATGATGGGAATATAAGCCTTGTGGAGGCCGTCGGTGTCAGTTTGTAAATTGAGACCATTCTTTTGCTTTCTGATATTAAGCATCTCTGAAACCAAACGTCTCCGATAGCAGGGCTCTTCGAAAGTTGTAATTTGTAATCATTTTCGTAATTTCGATTCTAATTTTTGGCGTTATGTAACTTTACCTCTGTTAATTATAATATATATTTTTTTGTTAATTTCATAGAAATGTGTTGATTCTTACTTTGCCCGTTACTTATTATTATTTGTTTTGTATAAATGTTGAATTATATAGCGCACGCGAATTATCATACAGATTTTACTCTCATTTGCCCATTTTAAAATTTATATTGCTTAATTCATATCTCAAGAGTCCAATTAATAGATATTGTTTTTTACACAATATCATAAAAAAACGCTGGCAATATTTATGCGTTAGTGCAATGTGGGTCAGTATAACCTTCAGCAAAATTTCCTTTGATAGTAAGGCTTCTTTTGTTTTAATAACGCGCAAACTTAGATTCGTGAACTAATGGCGTAATTGATTCACAAGTATGGCATGTTTGCGTTATGCAAACTCAGTGGAATGTCCAATTGTCATTTATATAAGCAAGTACAAAAAAAAGAAAGATCGTTAGATTATCACTTTTCGAAGAATAAAAAGCCAATATGAATAACATTGAAATAAAACTCATTTTATAATAGCGCGCGCAAATTGATTTCGAAACATTACAAAAATCGCTTGAGATATGAATGATGCGGATATCTCAATCGATAATTGTTACATATAGTTTAGTACTTTTATAATTTATTATTTTTTATCTGCAAGGAAACTCGAATAATTGACACAATGTAAAAAAATAAATAAATTCTCATTCATTAATGAAATATAATAAATTGGTTAAAGTTTACATAATTATTTACGGACAACGTGTAAAAACTATCGTAGCGACATCTCCTGATTTTATTCTCACTATCTTTACATTTATATCGTTAATTGACACATTTTGATCGTACTGTTGATACAAAATTGCGTCGAATGCTACACTCAACATACAAAATTACCATTTCAAATTTTTTTTTATTTAAATTATATTTTATTTTATTCATTGAATATTAAAACAAGAGGAAGGTGTGCTGAGCGTTCTTAATAATAATTGCTGTTGGTTAAACTATATCAAGTATTATCGAAAGACGAAAAAACATCCTTGTAACGGCGTCAGTAACACGCACCGATAATGTAAAAAAATTACCGATCCTTTTACAGAAAATTCGCAGATTACAAGATGAAGCGCGAGTGCATCTCGATATATACCGGCGGTACGTCATAAGATTGCAAACGATATGCCGGCCGTGCCGGTCCAATCCAAAGCCGGTTGTGAGTGTTATGCAATTCCCAGTCTTCCCCTTTACCCCCCCCCCCCGCTTAAGAAGGGTCCAATCCAAATGTATATTGCAGAAGTCCCTTATATTTTGCATCACATCACCCAACGTCTTGGACCGATTTTGCCGGTCATGTGTCTTACAATTCGCGTGCGTATACGCGCGTTTAATCGATTTACCTGAACGAGTGGCAGCCTGTCGTTTACGTCCGAGCACGCCGTCAGGATCCGTCTTTTCGCAGAGAGGACGAACGCTGCGTCTCGTACCCGGGATCGTTGATTGATTCGCACCACTGTCCGATTGATCGCGCGCGATTCTGGAGACTGCGAAGCGGAACCTTACCGTTATCGAGAGAAAGAATGGTCGCGCTGTTGTCAAGGGATAGTTCCAACGGAGGAGGCATCCACCCTCACCGCCCCCTGAACCCGCACTGCCGCCCCTGGGCCATCGTTGTTCTCCGTGCACCGAACGTCGTTGGTACGACGGTGCGCAGGCGTCGCGACGCCGCCGGCAGTGCCACGGTTTAAACTATCGGCACTCTTGAAAGGTCTTGCAGGGGCGTGATGACGTAGTCCACGATCTGAGACAGCTGAGTCCCCCCCTCCTCTCTCTCTCCCCCCTCTCCCTCCTCTCTCTCTCCCTCTCCCCCCTCTCCCTCTCTCTCCCCCTCTCTCTCTCCTCTTCTCTTCTCTCTTTTCTCTTCTCTCTCTCTCAATTCTACCGAAAAAGCGAACATTATGATGAACGAAACATTTTGATAGATATCCGTGATAGAATCCGCAGAAGATGAGCCAAAGCAATTCGTAATTATAAAGACAAAGGTACATGACCGTTATTCCACCTTGAAATTTTCAAAAAAACCAAAATTTTTGTATTTATTTTTTATCCGAAATTCTCCATATTAATGAATATACAATTGATTATCGAGCGATGTACAGCAATTGGTGTCTCCAATTGGTCGCCGTTAAACTGTTCCGTTTACCTGAATAGTTCAGTAATTATTTAACGTTATAGTTACATATCTATACTGTAGATGACATTGACACACAATTTTAATATAGATTATATTAGTTTCGATTAGAAATCAGTGTGTTTACATATATGCTTAAAATACGACGAAAAGAGATTGAAATTATTGAAACTTTAATCGCGTTTTTCTTAGAATGATGTTATCAAAAACGATGGACATTAAAACTACCACAAAATTAATCCAAATGGTTCGAAATTTAGTTCTTATTGTCAATTGAATTATCTAAAGAAATACCTATGATTTTTGCAACATATACTTTTTTTTGTAATTTATACTTTTCCTACGGAGAACAAGAAAATCAAAATAATGACCGAATTTATGTCATTTTTTGGTCATAATAAAAATTTCGATCTTAGATGATTTAAGAATTATTTTATATATAAAGTATTTTCTCATGTTGATAAAAATAAGAAAATGCAATACTGAAAAGTTAATAAAAAATTCTGAAAAAATTCTTGAAGCTCTATGAGAAGAAAATAAACAATTCTTGTCTCTTGCAGTTTTTCTGTAAAGTTGACAGTGAGTAAAACATTATTGAAGATTAATTTTCAAGAATTTTTAATAATTAATATCTTCTATTGAGAAAATAGGAGAGGTTTGTAAAATAGGAGAGAACATTTCTTCTCAATTTAGTTTATTCTGCCCCTGTACGAAAGATTTATCATTACAAACACCGTCTATATATCGTATATATAATAATAATATTAAAGTTATATTTTTCTCTTTTTTCATGCATAATTATGTATATATATGTATATATATATATATAAAATACATTTTTTTATTATATCGTAATGAACAAAGTATAATTAATGAATTTTTTTTTATTATTATTTCGCAAACGATTATATATATGCATATAGCTCAAAATTATAAAAAATCTGTAAGTTCAAAACGCGTACAATATAATAATTATTTAATATTAAAATATAATTTTTCATAATATTGAATTGTTCATTAATTTCTTGGTTTTTTAAATCTTTTTAACTTTAATAATAAAATATTTCGTGTGCGTACGTGCGTACGTGTGTGTACGTGTGTGCGAGGTGAGTGCGTGCGTGCGTGAAGAATAAAACTTTTGTCATCTTTAAATCGATTTAAGCCGATTTAAAATCGACTAAAACATAGTCGACTTTAAGTCGACTAAAATGTACTTGACTAATAGTCAGCAAATAGTCAACTTATGGTCGACTATATGTCGACTAAAAAAAGTCGACAAATAGTCATTCGTGTTGTGTGGGATTCTATTATCGATATATTGTGACGATTTGTATGCTGCTGTATGCTCCTTTGTATGCTCCTTCTTCTAAAATAGATCAATTTTTAGAGTGCTTTAATTCTTTTCATACTCGTCTTCAATTTAGAAATAGATCATGACTTATTAACTTTTTAGATGTTTCAATCACGATTATTGGTAATCAACTAAATTTCGATTGGTACCACAAACCGATCTTTTCGAGGAGATTTCTAATTTTTTTTTCAAATCGTTCTCTCTCGCAAAAAAGAGGAGTAATCATTAGTCTAGTAGATAGAGCTCTTTCTCGAATTCAGAACATCATACTAAAAATTTAATGATAATAGAAATATTATTACTAAATAATTACTCTCTCAAATTCATTTTCGAAACAACAGAAATAACAGAGTCAAATGCATTCTAAGACGGAAGACAGTATCGCATAATAATTTAGAGGAGAAAAACGAATCAATGTATACATTGTGGTTCACAGTTCCTTTTATTCCATTTTTTACTGATAAATTTAAAAAATTTAATAGAGATGACGGTTTCTTTCTATAGTTCGAATAAACTAAAAAAATATATTAAAGAACATAAAGATCTACATCATTTTTCAAAAAATAATGTTGTCTATAAGATCGATTGTGTTGAGTGTGATGCAACATATGTGGGACAGATTGAGAAAATTGAAGACAAGAATTAATGAACACAAAAATCATATTCAGTGGAACACGAATCTACTCGATCAGTAATAACGGAACATAGATTGCAACATGAACATAACTTTGATTGGGATAATATTAAAATTTTAGGCTGCTTTTTCATGCTGACGCTTGACGTTCATTTTCAACGTCAAAACAAGTCACGTGATCAAAATTGATGCTTAGTATTCGTCAATTTTGATCACGTGATCAGTTTGACGCTCGAATCGAGCGTACCAAATTTTTGATTTCGTACTTTTTCTCAATTTTATAGGTTTACTCTATGCCTAAACTCATCAGTAATCGAAATATGTTTTGTTTTTTTATTTCAGACCAATAGAAAAAGCTGGGCGATGGCAGCCGTTTTACGTCTTTCACAAAAACGGCCTTCGTGGAGGGACTGTACCGCCGCCATTTTGTATCAAAAAAAAATTTTTTTAATTACCTGACACACGTCATTAAATTATGCCAAAAGTGCAAAATGATTTAATTATTTTATCACCCTCAAAATAATTCACGAAAAATGACTGATTTTCGAGCATTTACATGTATTTCTCCCCTTAAGTGCTGAACGCAGATAAGTTAATATTGCAAATGGCGTTCTAATTCGCAAACTATTTCTCTCAGCGAATTGCTTCTCGATTCGGGACACAATTGAGAGTCACTTTTTTGTATTCGCGCTCAATTATGATCGGTCTTCTCCTCTCTTATTTCATGACAGACATTCATAAAACGGTTGCAAAATTGTTTTCTGCTGAACGCAATCATGGTTTCTGATAGGTTAAAATTCGTAATTTCCTGTTCCTATTGTCTGTGCTTTTTATTGTGTTTCCGGCTTAACGATTCTAGTTACGTCGAAGTAAGAAAATTATTATTTAGGGAATAATCAAATTGGAAAAACATATCGATATTCGACTTTTTTCAGAAAAATAATTGATGTCAAAATAATCGAGTGCGAATTGTCCATCTCTAGTTGAATTTCTCTATTTCTATCGCTATTGCTATCACTATCGTTATTTCTATCGTTATCGCTGGCTGCGTTCAGAAATTATGCCTAGATAACTTTAAGCTATAGATTACGTCACGTATATTATAGCAAAAATGCACACTTTTTAGTTATCTAGGCGTAATTTCTGAACACAATCTGCTGTCTCTCATTGTGTTTAGGGCTTTAGTGAGTTTCATGAACTTTAAAAGTGAGGTTATGAATCTACGTTGTTATGTGATTACTTTTTACCAAAGTAAGCAAGTAATGACATCATTAATCTGAATATTTCGTACTCAGATTACTTCAGACTGTTTTACTTGTGTGTAAATGGAAAGCAACTAGTGTATAATTAGTACAATATTGTTTACTAAGAACTCTCTTTAACATCTGAGTATGATCATCACAACATAATTTGATGGTATTAGTTTTTTATTATATATGTAACATATCTAATATATGCACACATCAAAAAGAATCTAATAGCGTTTTTCACTGGCAGAACTGATGCGCATTAAAGCTGTTGTACACTATCTTAATCTGAATGTAAAAGTGAGATATCTCAATTAATAAAATACTCAATGTATAATTTATCAAATACCACAATAAAATGTATTGAGGATTTTATGATTTATTCGTTTCTATATTTTTATTAAACGTACATCTTTACGTCGATTTGTGTACAATGGCTTTAAAATGCACCGAGTATGCACTAGCTCTGTTTATGAAAAATGCTATAACATTTGTGACTACTAGTCAGAACTGAAAGGAAGGAGAAAGGGAGAAAAAGAAAAAAATCAAAAGACTTATTTTTGAATGGGACATTTAATTGTCAATATCACTCTACAAAAATATATCATTTTTTGATATTTACACGATTAAAAACCAGATTTATGGCAATATAATCTATTTAGCGTTCTCGTTCCTATGCTTTACATTACATCAAAGATGCTTCTAAGCTGAATTTCTATATGCTCGATGGAAAGAATTTCCATTTTTTTTTACTTTAATCCAGATAACAAAATGTTAGCAAGATGTCGACAGATTAGCAGCAGATTTGATCAGATGTTAGCAGACTGACTTCGCATTCTGCTCCTGTTCTGCCGATAGAACCTGTTAACATTCTATGCAAACAGATTGGCAGCAGAAATCAAACAGAACCTATTGACAGACTCTGATAGCAAATTACTAGCAGAAACTAAGCAAGATCTGTCATTTTCATTTAAATCGACCTGGTTTCTTATAAGAAATTTTGCATACATATATATAAACGGTTACATATAATTATATATAATATGAGATCTAGGCGAAATAATCTCTAGCGAATAAAATCATCACAAGTAATCATGCCAATAAGAGCCGACACATGCTGTTGGTGTGTATGTATTTATTCAAGTATATATAAAATATTAATTACGTAAACATTTCGATTCTTTGTTTAGGATCATTTTCAATGCTACTTAAATTAACGCACTTTCGTCGCAAATGTCAAAAATTAAGAATTAAAACTAAATAATTTTATAATTAAGTCGCTATTTCATATTATATAGTTCTTACAGATTCAATGCGTCAAGCCGTAATGCGTTCTTTCGTCTAACATAAACCCCCCCCCCCCATAAAATTGACAGATTAAATAATAAATTAATTACATATATAAGTAAGTAAAATATAGGTTATATTTTAATAAACTTATATGTTAAGCTATGTTAGACTATTGTTGTTCGTTCGACATGCGGATCTCGTGTTAGGATATCATAAACAATCGATGTTTTTCGTGCGAAATAATTGTTGTGGAGAGGAAGAAAATCTCACATTAAATAATATATCTAAGTATGTAGAATCTAACAAATCAGTATCATTTTTTTAATTTAAACCATTTTTTTGCGGTTTTATATAGATCATTTCGGATATAAGCTGTCATTGTAAAATACTCTCTTCATCCAAAATCTTTATCTCCTCCCAATCAAATTCGTACATTAAATCCAATTCAAAAGATTTTAACCCGCGATCGTCCTTCGTTAAAAAGTTATTAACAAAAAAAGTTTGAAAAAATAATGATTTATTCCTGCTTTATACAATATTAAAAGCTATTCTGTACCCTTACTTGCTTACGTAATGACTTTGTACGCAAATCAACTCCCACCGCACCTTCTCCCCTGTTTGGAGGACCATGGTGCATGGTTGGATTAGGATTCTAACCCAAGAGAACATACTATATTTCT
>NW_017304136.1:58220-67547 GCF_001594115.1 Trachymyrmex septentrionalis | reverse complement strand
TGACTTTGTACGCAAATCAACTCCCACCGCACCTTCTCCCCTGTTTGGGGGACCATGGTGCATGGTTGGATTAGGATTCTAACCCAAGAGAACACACTATATTTCTCTTTCTATAGAAAGAGAAACATAAAGTGTGTTAAACAAGGAAAGATTTGTACTAATTTTACAATGCAAAACAGGCCGGTATTCATATTCGATTCTTACATTTAAGAATGTAGTCTTAAATATAGTCTTAAGAAGTCATAAATCAATCCTAGGACTGTATTAGCATCTTAAAACATTATTTAAGATAGTTTCAAAATAAAAACAGACTATAAATATATCGTCCCATCGCGTTTCACAGTTGGTAGCCTTAGTCTCTTATAGACATTCACAGAGACAGCAGAGATTTAGAGAGAAACGATTGCAAACTGAGCACACCATTCTGATGCATTCTGAATTACGCATGAAGCACATGATGTATCGTTTTATCCTTTATTATTTGGTGAACAACAAGGACAAATGAAGCATCATGCGCTTCATGCGTAACTTGGAACGCACCCCATGTTATCCCTTCCATCATGCTTTATACGCAAGCGCAAAACGAGACGCACGTTGATCAAGTGAGTGTGTTCTTTTCTAAGGGGCTCCAAACAATAAAAGAAATAGAGAACAGAGAATAAGAATTTCAACCTATCAAAAATTGTGTATTCCACAATACATGATTTCTGATAGATCAAAATTCTTATTCTCTGTTCTCTGTTCCCTGTTCCTTTTATTGTGCAGAGCCTCTACCCCCACTCCTCGAATGCTCGGTCTAGAGATACTATGTCTATGAACGCGAGATATATATCATGTCAAAAAGTTGATGAATACTCAATCCTTCCTTGTTTGACATACTTTATAATGCATCTTAGTTTCTCTTTCTAACCTTAAAAGAAAGATGAATTGGTGCAAAAGTTCAGCCAAAAAGTACAGACCTCATGAGTTACTAGGCTTGTTCTTTTTGGCTGAACTTTTGCACCACTTCATATTTCTTCCTCTTTTTTCCTCTTGGAGAGAAAAGAAAGAACAATGAACTGGTGCAAAAATCCCGCCAAAAAGAACAGACCTATTGTCTTGCACGCACATATATCTATATAAAAGGGCAAAAAGGATTATTTAAAAATACAGAAAGTATTGTTTAAAAATAGAAGTTTTATGTTTTGTTTTGCAGATTATATCTATAAAGCGACTATGTGCAGGAAAAAAGTTCGAAGTGACAGACAATTTGATAACGTGGATTACGCACAACTTGCAGAAACCGATAATGATTTCTTTGATTCACAAGTGAGTAAAAAAAGACAATATAACGATTCATTCATCATATAGTTATGAAGTAATATTTATTTTTATTGTTACTGTGCTTAAGAATTTATTATTTAATTTTTTTTATTATTTTATTAATTCTTTCGATTTTTATTTAAAATTATATTTTGTATAATCAAATAAAAAAATATTTGTTAATTTTTAGTTTGTAAGCCCACCAATAAAAATACCATGGAAGGCCATTATGTTAGCAGTTCTCCTATTCATTGGAGGCACTATCATGCTCATAATGGGAAGCTTGATTGTGAGTGGACACATTGATTCAAAAGTAAGATTTATTTTATTATTGTAAATTATATAAAAATTACAATTTATTCTTTAGGTTTGTGCATCATATTTTACATAATAATTTTAGCAAGTATGCAAATACGAGATGTTTTATCTAATATACGCTTTAATAGATTTAAAGATATATTCAGTGTTGTATATGTAATAGGTATTTTTTAAAATATATCTAGGTATAAATATAAATACTGTGTCAGAGAAGTGTCTAATACAGATATAAATACATTTAAAAAAATTGCTCAGGTATAGTATAGAACGTGTCACATTTGATGCTCACACTGCTCGTGGAATTAGAGTATCTGTAATAAGAGTACGGACAACAGATCGTGAATGAGATAAAATCGGAAACGCATCAAAACGCGAGCAAATTTTCAAATGTGACGTGTAAAACTGAAATTGTATGACAGTATATAACAGTAGATGCGTTCAGCAGAACGCAACCGTTTTATGAATGTCTGCTGAAATAAGATTCCATTCCTCTGGATCTTAAAATATAATTTAATTAGCGCGAAGAAAACTTCCAACAATTGCAAAGCAAATATTCTGAACACAGAAGGAGAGAGCCAATGATTTTATAATGGATAAATTAAAGAAGGATAACAACAGAGGTAAAATACGCAAATGAAGTGAAATTTGTTTAAAAATAAATCATATGAAAATGAATGAGCTTAAAAAAAAGATTTCAGGAGTAACTACCTTTTTAAAAGTATATTTAATTATATATTTAATTTTTTGTTAATTATATAAATACTTTATTATACCGTATATACAATTTGCCAATTTAAATCGAAAACATCAATAAGGACAAAATTGCATAATAATGCAAAGTAATAAATCAATATATAATTACGTTTTTTCTCTTCATTTTCGTCTTCCCTCTTCTTCGTTTTTATACGTCGGTGTTTCGAACAAATTAATCTGGATAAAATTAAACAAAGAAATTATGTGCATAAATAAACACGCGCGCGCGCGCGCACACACACACACACACACACACACACACACACATACACACACAAAATCAATGATAAATCATAAAAATCAATGAATTATAAAAAGGGAAATTAATAAAATAATCTTGAATGCAAAAATTAATTATCAAGGTATTATATTTCACGGCAATATTACAGTAAAAATCAAAATAAAAATTATAGTCATATGAAATAAACCTTGCTGTAAATTCCTATGGGTTTGTCTAATCATGGGTAAATTCGACTGGTCCCTATTGGAGGAGGCTTTTCTGTAAACTGCCATGGGTTTTTTATGGGTTCCTATAGAGGACTATAAGATTCTGGCTGTGTTCCAAAATTTACTGTCAGTACTGAAAATTTATAGTTTTCTATATAAAGATTATGCGTTTCGCGGGTTTCCTCCGTATCCAGATCCATTTTTTGAGGCATTCCAAGATTTTCAATACTGACAGTAAATTTTGGAACACAGCCTCTGTAGGAGCTTGTATAGTGTAAACAATTAATGACAACAGAGAAAAATATCAGGGCGTTCCTGGTCTCGAACCCAGATCTGGTCTCTCTTCCGAGTTGGTAGACTTGTTGGTAGACTAAGCCACACAGACGCTGATAGCTTCTCTGTTGTGCCTCTAAATTTCTTAAATAGATACTTAGGATTTGCACAGCATGTATATATAGGATAACAAAGGAAATTTTTCTACAAGGTTTTACATAGGAATCTATGACATCTAGTCCATGAAAAGAGGCTTCTATAAGATCGCATGAGAAAAAGAATGATGTGCACGTTGATGCAATCCTAAATGATATACAAGATATCCCATATTTGGGATTATTTTCGTATGCAGATAAAGTAGATTAAACTGAGTCGAAAAGTCCTGTATCATTTTGTAATCATGTTTGCCGAAAGCGGGTAAAATCGATATAGAAGATAACTTTAAGATAGTTTTCAGAGTTCTTTATGACATATTTTAAAGATATTTTTCAAAGAACTCTTAAAGATACCTTAAAATTGTCTAATACGTCGGTTTTATACATTCTGCTCACTGGATAATAATTGCAAAAATTGCAAAATAATAGAAGACTTTTCGGTTCAGTTTAATCCACTCTATCTGCATACGAAAATATTATAGTTCTAAATATTTTGAGATATCCTGTATAGTTCCAAAATAATCACAAATATTCTGAGACAGCCTATAATTTACATATTAGAGTGTATACACAAAATGCTATAACAGTAGCCGACTGATGTAATTTTACATAAAAATCTAAGATAATTTTTTCATAACTCCAAAAACTGAAAGTTACGTGATAAACAAGGTGTGTTTGGTAACTCAAAAAAGTCATATAGAGTATATATTTTCTTTATGGCAGTCAGGATTTTTTTTATCCAACATGGAACGTATCTCATTTATTAACTATTATCGTGACTTCCAGTTTTTAGGAGTTACGAATTATTCTCTCAAAATGATATAGGTACCTATAGGAATGCGGAAGAGATGCCTCATGAAAACTAAATAGCTATAGGATACTACACTTTGACGTATAGGAACATGTACATGTAGGTGCACATAGGACAGAGATGTGCATACATCATCCTGTAGGCATTTTCAGTCTCCATGAGGCATCTTTTCTTTGTCTTACGTACATGTTACTATAACATGTTACTATACGTCAAATTGATATCCTATAGACCTTTTAGTTTTCATGGGGCATCTGTCCATAGTCCTGTGGGTACCTCTATTACTCTATTTGCATTCCTATGAATGTCCTACGTATATCTGCGCAAATTCTATAGATAACTACACAAATTCCTACAGAATCTTATAGTTCTCTATACGAACCCATAAAAAACCCCTTGGGAATTTGCAGTAGAGTACACTTGTATCTTTTTACTTATAACTTGTTAAATTTGAATAAGTTATTGCATCAGCTGAAAATGGCATCAAACTACAACATTTTAAACCATTTTGTATTGCATCTTTCAAATTTATGATGTTATAGCTTCTTCTAAAATTAGAGCAAAAGTTTCTTTTCCTTCGTTAAATTTAAATACATTTCCCTTCGTTTTTTAGTCTCCAATTAAAAACTTCTTTTTTCTAAGCATTTTTTAGAGGGTGGAAAACAGAGACATCCAAAAGTGTAATATATGAATTGCATTTGGATACAAGGCAATTAATTCAATTTGAACACTGCGACAAAATTTTATTAATGTTAAATGTGAGGAATGTCCATCAACATACAAAACAATAGGAAATTTAATATTATTGGTAACTAGCCATTGATAAAAGTTATTATTAATGAATTCAAAGAAGGATTCTGTTATCCATTCTTTCTCAGATAAAATCAATTGACCAATCTTGTGGAAATTAACTAGAAATCCTATGTGGTATCGTTTGTACAGGGTGCGGCAGAGAAACTTACTTTTTTTAAAGGTTAATAAAAACGAAACTATTGCAGATATCGGTATAATTCTTTTTTCCTCTTACAGATCACCTCATCAAATTTTTTTTCATGCACTTTTGAAAATTACATCTATCAAATGACGGCCGCCGTTGTCTATGCACTGATTGAGTCGATTTCTGAAGTTTTGCGTCACTCTCTGAAGCATGTCCACCGGTATTTCGGCGATGGCGTTCCGAATGTTTGTCTTCAGGTGAGCTAGGGTCTCTGGTCGATCGTTGTAAACAATAGACTTCAAATAACCCCATAGGAATAATGAAGCGCGCTCGAAAGGCACGTTGAGTGGCGACAATGGAGCGGCCATTACCAAAGTATGCCTCGACGGCAAACGCGCGATGCTCTCTTGTCCAAAGCATGATCGAGACTGGCTGTGGGGGGAATAAAAATTGAGGACCTATCCTTTCGGACGCACTCCCTCCCAGCTTCCTACCTTCACCCCTTGCCGTTTGGCGCGTTTTTCAAAAAAGTAAGTTTCTCTGCCGCACCCTGTACGTAAACATTACCATAGGAGATACTAACATACCACCAGCCTTAACCATAAGTAACACAGTCAAATATTCTTTATCGTTATTTACAATTTTGTGGACTGATTTAGATCCTTTTTTCACAAGTACGAGTACATATTCTTCTTTTGGAGACAGAAGAAAAGCAGATTCATTACAGTTATAAACTCTTGAAAAATCTATTTTTAACAAGTTTAATCTTTCTAAATGTTGTCGAACCAATCAAACCAATTACGTATGTTGTCTTCAGTAATTGCAACGATATAGAAAGGCATGAAAAGAGAATTAAGAAGAACACTAAGAGATTTGAAAAAAGGAAGAATCAACAAGGAAATTTGTGGGAAAAAGGAAAGATACAAGGAATGGTGTGAGAGACAGAAAAAGAAACATAAAGAGGAGGAAGAGAAAAAGATACGAAATATAAAATGTGAAACAGAAGCCTGGAAATACATTAATAAGTATATAGAGAAAAAAGTAAGAGAGATAAGTGAAAACATACAAATGGACTAATGGAGCTAGAGGGAACATAGGAGAAAAGAGTATTGTTGCTGGATAGTGATGAAAATAAAGAAGAAAGAATGAAAAAAAGAAGAGACAGAAAATATCGCGAAAGAAGAGCTGATAGAAGTGCTGAAGAAACTGATACAGAAATGTATAAAGGATCGTCCATTAAAGGAAGAAAGCAACTGGGAGAAAAAAGGAGGGAAATACTGGAAAGAGCAGGGATGAGTAAGGGACAGGTGAGGTTAGAAAGAGAGGACGAAGATAGGAGTACAGCTGAGGACCTAGTAAAGAAGAAAATGAAGGCGCCAGGAGAAGACGAATAGAGAACGAGGCATGGAGATTTATGTCTAAGGAGAGAAGAATCTTAGAAGCAAATCAATAAAGTGTGGAAAGGAGAAGGAATCCTGACAGACTGGAACAAAGGCATAATAAGCCCTATATACAAAAGGAAAGAGAGAGAAAGGTGATTAAAAATTACAGAGGAATCACGTTGATAGGTACGGTGTACAAAATCTATGCGAGTATATTAAATAAAAAGTTAGAGAAAAAAGTAACTGATAAGCTGAAGGAAGGGCAGTTCGGATTTAGAAAGGAGAGGAATAATGAATGCGGTATATATGTTGAATTATGTAATTAACAGAGAGCTGGGCAGGAAAGGGGGAAAGATATTCGCCTTTTTTGCTGATTTAAAAGCATTTGAAAATGTAGATAGAAGACAGCTAAATGAAGGGGATGGAGATAGAAGAGAACCTGAGACTGAGAATTATGAAGACGTATTAAGAAATGAAAAATGTGGTTAAAATAGGTGACAAAAAATCGGAAGAATTTTGGACGGAAAAAGATCTTAGACAGGGATGTCCCTTGAGTCTAACTCTGTTTAACATATATGTGTATGAACTTGAAATAGGAGATGGAAGAAGGACAGGAGGCATTATAACGAGAAAGAGAAAATGTGGGTCAATTATGAATGCTGACGACGTGGTTCTACTGGCTGATAGAGAATCAGAGCTGAAGGAAATGTTGAAGAGATTCAAGAAGTTTTTAGGAAGAAAAGGTCTGAAACTGAATCCAGAAAAATCGAAAGTAATGGTGTTCGAGAAAGGAAGAAGCGGAATGAAAAAAAAAATATGGAAATGAGAAGGAAAGGACATAGAGGAAGTGAAAGAAATAAAATACTTGGAATATACTCTGTAGAAAAATGGAAGGGCAGAAAAGCACATTAGAGAAAGGATGAAGAAAACAATAGTAGCAATGAACAGGACGTGAAGCATTGAAGAGATTATTTAAAGACGATTTCAGGAGAAGAATGAAGATATTTAATTTACTGGTGGAAAGTATAGCGGTATATGGAGTAGAGATGGGGCTGGCAAGAGGATAGGAGACTGGATGGAATAAAAAGAAAATACGTAAAGTGGATTTTAGGATTGAATTGGAGGACACCAAACTACATACTAGCAGAAGAAACAAAAAAAAGAGAAATAAAAACGAAAGCGATTAAAAGAGCAATCAAATACGAAGAAAAAATAAGAAGTACAAAAATGACTGCTGATACAGAAATGTATAAAGGAGCGTCCATTAAAGGAAGAAAGCAACTGGCAGAAAAAAAGGAGGGAAATACTGAAGAGAGCAGGGATGAGTAAGGGACAGATGAGGTTAGAAAGAGAGGACGGAGATAGGAGTATAGCTGAGGATCTAGTAAAGAAAATAGAGAATAAGGAGAAGAAAGGAGATTGAAGATAAATGAGTGATCTAGATACAATTATAAAAGCAATGACAGAGAAAGTACCAAATATTAAAACGTACTAAATATTAACGTACACTTACGTTTAATATTCACTTTGAATAAATGGTATAAAAATATACACTAATAACCAGTGTTGGCTCAAATTGGCATTTTATTTATTATTTTTTAGAATTTTCTTTAGAGCCTATTGATTTTATTGAAAATAATAATAATATAATTATGTATAATCATATATAACCGTTTATACAATATGTACGCAAAATTTCTTATAAGAAA
The DNA here is from genome assembly GCF_001594115.1 of Trachymyrmex septentrionalis. NCBI lineage: Eukaryota > Metazoa > Arthropoda > Insecta > Hymenoptera > Formicidae > Trachymyrmex > Trachymyrmex septentrionalis. The sequence continues at coordinate 59,460 of NW_017304136.1, read as the reverse complement.
CCAGGTCTATTTAAATGAAGATGACAGATCTGGACAGATCTTGCTCGATTTTTGTCTGCAAATTGCTGGCAAAACAACAGGATTTGTCAACAAATCCATAGCCAAATGCGGATGACTATGATTTTATAATCAAAATCTGATCGAGTTTGCTACCAATTTGCGCGCAAATTTCAAACATTTTGCTATCAGGGATAGACCAAGCATTTTGTTCATTTAAAACTGAAGATGACAGGGTCTGTGATTCCATTGTACCTCTTTCTATCTTTAAAAAAAGTATAAAACTTTAACAGTCATAGATGATTATTTAAACGAGGGATGTATCGAATCGTAAAATTACCGGATATCCAAAAATGTGACACCGGATATCCGTATCTGGAACAAGGCTTCCAAAAAAAAAAGCAAGGGAAAAATAGCGATAATTTTTTTAATTTCGTAACGTGAAAAGAAAACGAAGGAAAAATGAACCGTACAAGTTCCGCTGAAAAAAATAAAAATTCTGCATTAATGACGCAAACTTTCAATATAAAATTTCAGTCGGATATATGTATATTACCGGACACTAATGATATTCGGCTCCGATCGAATAGCAAAAAATACCGGATAATGTCGGATACCTGATATTTTACGGATATCCGGTGCATCCCTAATTTAAACAATTTCTGGCTTCATCTTTTACTAAAACTCTTACCGAAAAACATGGGAATGTTTGGTTTTGTATATATGTCATTAGTATATGTAGATAAATATCTTATACCTTTGTATCTAAACTTCTTTAGAGTCTCTAGATAGACTTCCGATTCAATTAAGAGAGAGAAGATCACAATATCAAAATTAAACTTGAAAGATACCGTACAAAAAAGTACTCAAGTACATGTACAAATATAAGTCGCTTATAAGGATCTACGTAATGCACTTAGATATTGCTAAAGTACTTAAATATTTATACCTACATATATTACAACACTGGATATATTAACTGATTATTCTAGTACCTGTTGAAATCACATATATTTTTATAAAAATTCTGTTACATTATAGTATTCAGATCGGATATGGCCAGTGATAATTTTAGGGGCCTTGATGTTCATACCAGGAGCTTATCATATGAGGGTAGCTATTTTAGCGTATCAGAAAGTACCTGGCTATTCTTTTGATGATATACCTGAGTTTGATTAAGATTTGTATATATATATATATATATATATATATATATATATATATATACACATATATGTACACA
>NW_017304136.1:57153-58057 GCF_001594115.1 Trachymyrmex septentrionalis | reverse complement strand
ACATATATGTACACAGTACTTATTGATTCTTTGAAAAAATCAATTTGTAATGAGAAATCATTTGTTTATACAATAGAGATTAAGGCTGCGGTTCACTTGCTTCTTCCAAATGTTCTGAACGTTACGCTCCAAACGCTACGCTCCGATTGGTCCATTATTGTTCTGAATGCTAGAATTGCTACGTGGTATGGTGAATACTCCAATCAACCTACTTCCCGAGAAGAGGCAGTTTGAGCGAAGCGGGAGCAAATATGATGACGTATTAATAATGTAATCAGAATTGCTGGGAACGTCCCGAAGCATCAAATGGACCAGTCATATTAGTGCTACAAATATTCTGTAGCATTTGAAGCGTTAAGTGGACTGCAGTCTAAATCGCATAAAAAATAAAATAATATATATTTTTTGTGATAGCATTTTATATAGTAAAAATAGTGAGATATGATACACATTTCTAGATTTATCGATTATTATCACCATGTTTCTTTATAAAATATCTTCTTTACATTTACACAAATGTTAAAAAACTAAAATGCAATATTTAATATCTAAAATATGGCAAGAATAATTTTAAAATAAATTCGTCTATATTTATATAAAAATAGTTGTAATTGAAACAGTATTCATTACGAAATTATGCAATTATAGGATACGTTTACATTACATGGTTACATTATTTTCTTAATGTGATAAGTATATACACAAATGTAAATTAATTACTATATCCATATAAAAATGCTAAATAAGTTTATTTACTTATATCTTTGTTTATTATGTATAGTTTTATACATACAAAGTAAATAAACGAGTTTAGATAAAAATTTATATATATATATAAACAGTAAAATATTTGTCTCTGCATAATAAAATGATTAATAAAGTTGCAAAATATAAATATCTGTAA
>NW_017304136.1:56050-56685 GCF_001594115.1 Trachymyrmex septentrionalis | reverse complement strand
CTCTCTCTCTCTCTCTCTCTCTCTCTCTCTCTCTCTCTCTCTCTCTCTCGTACTAAATAATTAATATTAATTCATATTATTAATAATTAAGAAATTTATCTATTGTTTGATCTCATATATGTATTAGTATCCGAAAGTCAGAAGTATAATATTAATTGCAATGTTCGGTCTTCAAATAATTTATAACGCTTTTGCTTTGTAATTTATATATTCTACCTTTACCTGGCATTAATAATATAGGTGGATCAAATCGTTTTAAAACATTTCTGACTAATGCCTTTAGATTTATAATAGCTTTATTATTATTATATTTCTGCAAATCTACGCAATGAAACTGTTCATTAATCGATTTTATCTGGAAAGTAATAGTATAAAATATATGATTGAAATATAATATAAATAATTACAAAATCAAAAGAATATTATTACTAGTAAATGCCGATAAAAAGCCAGATGTGTCCAAAATATTCTAAATAAATATTGTAATTTATAACAATCTCGTTTATAAACATGTGCTTACCTCCAGGATAAGATATACTTTGATTTGATAAGGTTTAGCAAACTCAATCGCATGTCCAACATTTATTATAAGATGTTTTAACAATTGCAAAAATGTAAGATATATTTCTTCTTCT
>NW_017304136.1:53603-55950 GCF_001594115.1 Trachymyrmex septentrionalis | reverse complement strand
ATAATTTAAGAATTACTTAAAAATAAAAATTGCCAGAATAGAAAGGCTACACGTAAAAGCTACTTGTTAAGTGCCAATGATTAATCTATCTTTAATACCTAATCGATATAAACATTAGATATACAAACATTTTAACCTTCATCAGATCATCCTCAATTTAAAATATAGTAATTAAATTAATTGAAAATAAAAATAAATATAAAAGGGTCGCAATGTCGATTACACATACTAGGTAATTATTTGAATATAAAATATTTATAATATCATTAATATTAAAATTATCTGTAATTTTTTTTAAAAGAAAGATTAAGAATATATTGTAGAATGACTCGTAGCCTTTCTCTTCTGGCAATTTTTATTTTTAAAAAATTTTCAAGTCAGAATATTTTAATTATTTTTTTAAGAATTACTAATGTTAAAAAAGAATATACAAAAATATTAAATGCATAAGAAAATTATTTTTCATAAATTGATTAATTTCTCTTTTTACTGTATTAATTTGTAAATAAAGTTGATTATGTATTTACCTTTACTGCTGGATAGATACCTATTTCTTCTGCATAATTATACATCTGTCGCGCTAGATTTTCGTTCATATGAATTAATGTTGAAACTAGTGCGCGACACGTTGTGGTACTTAATGCAAAAGTATATTTAAGTACTAAGTTGGCTATCTCTGTGATCAAATTCGAATCTTTTTTTGACAAAGATAACATTATTAATTTGTCCACGTAACGAGATAAATCTAAAAACGATAAAGATAAATTTTGTTAAATATTATTAAGAGTACGATATAGTTTAGAAGTTTTATACATGTTATTAAGAATGCAATACAATTAAAATTAAGTTATGATATAAATATAATAATCACAGAAACATGCTGTAAAATTTTACTTTACCTATTGGATAATACTGACTGCTTTGATCTTTAAATAAAAATTGAAAAAGAAAGAAAGCATACTCAACAAATTCATTACAAAATGAATCCAATAACATGTACATTATTTTGATCCGTACATGCTCATCATTAACGGTACTTTTAACAAACCACTTATCACGACTAGTACGTAAAATATTTTTGTCTGAAAAATTAATACAAATAAATAATATATTAATATGATAAATAACAATAAAAGAAAAAAAGATAATTTGAAATTTATTTCATGTCGATTTTTTATAATTGTTAGAAATAAATTATGTGTTTATTGTTAAAGAATTTTATATTTAAAATATTTATTGATATTTTTATACTCTAAGTAAAATAAACTTACATTTAAGTAAATCATATGCTTTTACTGTCTTTTTGTTAGCCAAGTAAATTTCAGCCGATAGCAAGAAATATTCGGCATTATATTGCAAATCGTGTATATTAAGTGTTTGAATCAAACCTAATGCAAGCCCCCAGGCTTCGTTGTCCATTAAATTGATCAAAATGTTTAATCCTATGTCAAATAAGATTTTATCTAAAATATCGAAGATACCCATTTGGACTGAAAAATCCATGTGTGAATTAGGTAAGATTATAAATAAAATTTGTAGTCTAAAGTTTATTGATATTTTATTTATTTTATTATATTACATGTGATACATAAAATATATGCAATACATACATCGTACGTTATTCAATCAATAAAGAATATTCTTTTATAATTTATGCATTAAATGAAAAAATACTTTAGAATATCATTAAATAAAAAAATATGTAGAAAGTTTTAATTGTTATGATATAAAATTATATCTTTCGTCATATATAATATATATACTCTTGATACTTAAAATCTACGATATATATTACGTGCAATATATATATTACGTATAATTCATACATAAGTTGTATTTTGCTGTATATACATAGCAATAACAATCCGTAGATATAGAAATCGTTTTCATATTGTGACTACTTGATCATCAATATCAAATATGAATAATAAAGGGAAAAATATGTCAATAAAGCACGATTGTACATATGTATATATTATAATAGAGGTATATATACATATAGGTATATATTATGATACAACCTATATTTTCCATCTAATACCTTTTAAGTATTTTATTTGTTATTAAAATATTTATTACCTGTGCGACGTATGATGTTTCTTAAGTGATATTCTGAACGTTTTACCTCTGTACGAAGTATATTACAACAAGAGTGAACAAATAACGGACTTTCATCTTGTTTTTCTGTGTAATTTTTTAAAATATTAATAACATAATCATAATCATGGTGTAAAAGTCCCTTTTTAAATCGATCTAAATCCACATAAAATTTCCAGAGATGTTCATGATCTCTATAAACTGATCGTGCATCGGGTAAATCATCTACAAAAAAGTATATATATATATA
>NW_017304136.1:45346-53564 GCF_001594115.1 Trachymyrmex septentrionalis | reverse complement strand
ACATACACACACGTGATTTAAACTATAAAAAATTTCACTACTGTCGAAAAGTTTCCGACCATGAAACTTAAAATTGCATAATATTCAGGTCATCGTAATTCAGTTAAAAAATAAAAAAACATTTTAAAGTTTGAAACTTATACTTTAGCATGCTTTTGACCACTTTTCAAACAAATTGTTTTTACAATTGTATCTTAACAAATATCACGTTGTTGTATTTCTTAAAATTACGTGCATTTAACAGTGCGCAATTTGATAAGTTTTTTTAAAAAGTTCAATATTTTTGAAAAACAATATAAAGATTTATCTCCAAAATGCTTTTAAAAAAATTTTTAATTTTTCTTGACTAAATTACGCAACATTGAAGCTAAACCTGCATTGCTAAATAACTAACAAAATTTGATTAAAAAATCACAAAAATTTTTTACCTTCTCAATTCTGTAAAATTAAATTTAAAAACGATTAGAAGCTTGTTAAAATACAAAGTTCGAGGTTCACAATGTTTCTTTAATTTTTTACGATGGTATTTCACCAAATTTTAATGTTGGTTGTGAGCTATGTAGGTTTAGCTTCAATGACGTATAAATCGGTCAAGAAAAAGCATAAGAAAATTTTTTAAAAAGCATTTTGGAGGTAAATCTTTGTTTTAAAAATACTGTTTTAAAAATATTGAACTTTAAAAAAAAACTTTATTAGACTGCGCACTGTTAAATGTATGTAATCTTAAGATATACAACGTATTATTTGTTAAGATACAAAACTGTAAAGACAAAATTTTTTTGAAAAGCGGTCAAAAACATGCTAAAAGTATCAATATAGTAGTTCAACATCTTAACATTCGGACCAGTAAGGTGCTTCGTATTTCAAGTTTTAATATAAATGGTCTCGTTTCCAATCATATTGCTAAAAGTATAAGTTTCAAGCTTTAAAATGTTTTTTATTTTTTTGTCTGCGATTTTTTACCAAGTTACGATGATTTGAATATTATGCAATTTTAAGTTCCATGTCCGGAAACTTTTCGATGGATGTGTATGTATATATATATATATATATATATATATATATATATATATATATATGCGCGCATGCAAATACAAAATAATTATTCTCTTTCTCACACAACTAACAATAAAATAAATAATTACCGATAGGTTGCATGATATAATTTTCTCCATTCATTTCGATATTTACATGGTCTTTACTTTTATTTATAAAAGTATTATCATGTCTTGGAGATTCTTGCGATAAGCTCATACTTCCATCGGGAGAAGCAATAGTTTCTGGTAAGCCTTCTCCGAAATTCTGAACCGTAGAATGAGAATTATTTGCAATCAATATACTGCAGCCAATTTTCTCAGTCAATATACTTTTAAAGCGTTCTAATATGTTTTTATCCAATATTGATATTAACTTAGGAGGAACTTTACTTATTAAATTGTTGTTAATATCTTGAACATCAAGTAATTTTTCATTCTCTATGCAATCATATAATATTTTTTCGATAATATGTTTATCCGGTGGCAATCTCAAGACTAAAGTTCTTATAGTATTCCAATATTCGCCACGTTTGATATATTTTTCAATACATTCTAATATGTTCATAAGATTATTTGAATCGTTAATGGGTATATATTCTACCAAATGATTCATGATCGCTTTTAACGGTAGTCCCCGGTTTAACAGTTCCTTAATAATATTCTGAATAATATATCTCTTTGATAAAAGTGTCATTTTTCCTTTTACATGACTATCATGAAATATTTTATAAATTGTGAAGATCTGATTAACAGTTAATTTTTGCATTGATAATACATATGTTGTTCTGCAAAAAAAATTAAAGCCAAGATGAAATGCATTTTGCATTATATTTAGCATCACTGTCGGGTCTTTTGAACAAACTGTATTAAAGAGATTCTGCAACTAGAAATGTAATTTTATATCAAGTTATATACAAATTATTATATACAAATTAAAGAAAGCAAAATAATAAATTTTACGAATAATTATTACCTCATGCTTGAATTTACACAGCTGTTGCTTGTAACAGGTACCTTTTCTCAATATCGAAAAACAGTATCCATTGAGGAAGTTCTTAAGATTAATTTTTGCTAACCCTTGGCATTTTGATACTTTCATACTTTTAGTTTCAAGTGCTGTTACTTTTGATTTAGTTCTAGTCTCAGATATATAATCTGTATGTGTAATCTGTTCGGATTGATTATTGAATTCATTTTTATCAGTTTTATTAGTTTTATTTGACATTTCTATATTGTCTTCTACACATTTAGCATACTCCTTATTAAATTCTGTTGCATTTTGTTTTATATATTTATCAAAACTGCTAGTAGTCATTATATATGGTACATCAGAATGTAGAGATTTGTTTAATTTATCTTGTTCACATAAAACTGTATTTTCATAGCTAGAACAATTAAATTTTTAATTATTGCGAACATCGTAATTTGTAGAATATGTTGATTTGTTACATTAAAAATTATAAAATATATCTATCTAAATTATAAATATTTTATAAATTTCTTTAATATTATATATAAAGTTAAATTTCGTCAGATTTTTCTAATTTATACTTACAGATTTGTATCAAATGATTCTGCAAATAGAGAAATGCAATCATCATCATCTTCATTTCTGCTATTCATATGTTCTTCCTGTGTATTGGCATTTTCATTAATACTTCTATCTATTTGATTTAAATGCTGCGTTTTTTCTGATGTGCTTTGTAACATGCTATACATACGATTGTTGCAAATTGAATCTGTTTGAATATCTATTTCTTTACACAAAGTTTTATTAAATGTGGATTCTTTTTCGAAAGAAAATCTTTTATAAAATTTCTCATTTTTCATTGTATTTGTTGGAGTAATTATGCCACTTTTATTATTTAAATTTATTTGCTCAGACTCTATACTAGTTTTATTATTAAACTTATTTTCGAATAGTTTGGGAGATTTTGATCGATTTTTATTTAAATATTCACGTACGTCTATTTTTTGTACGGGAATATTTTCTTCGGATACATTTGATTCTGCTGCTGTATTGATATTTGGAAAGTCAAATTCTTGAGGATTTAACAATTTAATATGTGTTACATTATTTTGCAGCCAAAGGGTTCTATTTAATTTCATTTTTTTGTTGTCCAACTTTATAATATTTTCTGCTGCAATACGCTTTCGATTCTGTTTCATAGTTTCCTTTTTGTTAGCCAATATTAATGATTTAGTGGCATTACAGTTTTCATTTACATCAACAAGATTTGAAGTGTTCTTGTTTAAAATGTTTTCAGAACTTATTTTCTTACATTTTTTATCATTTTGTAAAATATTATTCTCATGCTTTTCTCTATTATTTAATCTATTCAATTGTTTTTGGCGATTCCAAATGCAGTTTTCATATATTTCTCTTGTTACACTATCAGTATTATTAATATTATTATGTACGTTATTTTTTATTTCCAAAGAATCTATGTTCTTATTAACTTTTGAACTATGATGTTCATTGTTATCTATACTTTTATTTTTTAAATTAATGTTATTGTTAAATACCAACGTAGATTCTGATACTTTTGATATATCAATTGATTTATCTATCTCAGGTATATGATAGTCTTTCTCTGTAAGAATATTTGTGGATTTAAATGTATCATTAGTGTAAGAAACTTGCTTTGTACTGTTATTAGTATCATTAGAAACATTACTCTGTAAACTTTCGTCACTCGTGTTTCCTTTCACAAATTTTATCGTACCTTTTGGTAAGATATGATTTCCTGTTATTTTTGGCAAGTTTTTTTTTATTATTATTCTTTTATTTGTCTTATATGGACATTGTTTTTTATGTGTTGTGAGAAAATTAGGTATTTCAGTAACATCAGATATTTTAGTAACAGTAATTGGCGTCATATTTAAAGAGAATGATTTTGGAATACTTGTTGCTTGTATACTATCGACACCTAAAATTGTAATTTTATTACTTGATCTTTTTACATCTTTCTGATCTTGGGTTCTATTTGTATTATACAAAGTAAAAAGATTATTAGAAGGATTTGCGTTTTTAGATTTAAAATTTATCTTGTCTTCAGTTTCTAGGATTTTATTTTCTCTGTCTGTGTTAATTATACTTGAAAATATAGCTAAAAAATATCAAATATTGCTTAAAGGTTTTTTAAATTAAATTTTTAGATTCTTCTTTCTTCATAATATTATCATATAATTAATGATATATACATACCTTTACTATTTTGATTTGTTTCGCATTGTTCTAATCTTACATTACAAACTCTTCCATTAATAACACTACTAATCGTACATAAGTTGTTATTATTATATTTCTTGATGGATTTACTGGATATCTCTTGCATCTTGCTATTACAATCAATAACATTTAAATTTTCTTCATTCAAATAACTTTCATTGTCACAATCGATTTTCATTGAGTTCATACTTGTACCTATTTATGTAAAAAAAGCCAAAACAAAACTTTACGCATAATACATAATACAATATAAATATATATGTGTGTTACCTGATTCATTAAATTGTAGTTTTCTTTTACATCCTAATTTACTGTCTTTCTGTTCACTTGATTTTTTATTACTATAATGCTTTTTATTATTTATTGACATAATTTTCTTTTGTGTATGATTATAATACATTGAGGTGCTAGATGTTTCATCATTACTTTTATTTGAAAATGATTTAACACTAATATCAAGCTTTAATTGCTGCTTTTGTGCTGTAGGTTCTTCTAATTGAATTATTCTATGATTGTATGATACATCATCTAAAAATTCAACATTTTTACATTCTTCATTTATCTTTTTCATTAATTTTTTCGAACGGCTTCTTGTTAATCGAAAAGTCTCATCCTCTGTATTATCTTGTCGCATATTTTCCTTTAATATCCATATATTATTAGAAGACTTTTTAGATGTATTAATACATGGTGATGAATGTTCTAACACCACAGTTTTCTTTTCAGAGAAATGTAATTGGTAAAGTTGAACTAAATTTCTATCTAAAGCAATGTTATGCAATACAACCTTACACATGCGAAGATTATTCAATGTTTTTAACTTATTATTTTTTGCTTGTGTATTTCTCTCGTTTTTTGTTTCTGCCATTCTGTTTAATTAATTAGTTATACATACGTTGGTTGCTAATGCTTAACAAAAACCAGTTTTCAAATGTCTTTTCTGTCGACAGTAATAAAGTCCTTTATGCATCAACTTGATAGTGTATATTTTCATCAGTCTAGATTTTCGAAATACGTCGTTACGTATTTTTCTTCACACTTTAGCCGAGCTGCATGGAGGTATTGCAAAGTCAACCTAATATAGAGATAAATCGTTAAGTTCATAATAGATAATGAGGCATAACATTATGCGGATATCATCTAAAAAAACTACACAGTAATTTAATAAGAAAGGACTACACTAAAAGAAGGATATTATATTACAAAAAGTAAGTGACTATTAGACTGTTTCTTTTATTCTGTTATAAGCTTTCCTTCAGTAAGACGATGTCCCTTATCGCACAGTTTTTCGTACAGATTATGTACGATATATTACTTTTAAATCCATTACCTACATCCAAAAATGTACGCATATGTCCATCACACGTATTTCTTATTCGTCTCCTAAAAGCTAATAAAGGGAACAATTTACACAATCGGTCGCCGGTTATCAATAAATTCCTCCAATTCACCGCGGAAATATTCAAGTACTCATTTCGAGAATCGCAAGTATTTATATCGATATCCAGCGACATCAGCGCTTTCAATTTATCTGTACTATATCAGAGATTAAAGGTACCTTTTCATGCTGATGCCGACACCAGTGGACTAGTTTCCATCGAGGGTTTAAATCGGATCAGAATGTAAAAACTAACCAACTACAATCTAGCATTCCCCTGTTGACTGTAACAGAGGAATACTACTAGACTGTAGTTGGTTGGTTCTTACATTTTGATCCGGTTTAAACCCTCGATGGAAACTAGACCAGTACATACATACAGTATGGACACTGAACTTTTTGTGGCCTCCAATTTTTAGTGTGAATGCGTCGATTTCTAATCAGAAATGTAGTTGTCTTCGGTAAGTTCAAATTGCAGGTTAGGTTAAGTTAGTTGAATCTTCTTCCCATAAAATATAATTAACCCTTTCGCCTACAATATCATGATAAAAAAATCGACCCAAACATGAGTATCACGGGTAAGAGCCGTGGTACGTCATTCGTACAAAGCTTAATTATTTTTTATTTGTAAGAGAAAAGTAGGGTAAAGGTTAATAAAATTAAGTTTTACTAAAAAATATTAAATCAAATTTTTTCGGAGACGATATATATTATGTTATATTTGTATACGATAAAATATTCTCGTAATAAAGTATGCATTTGTGTATATTATTAAATTACAACTTCACATTTAATTACAATTTTCTTGCAATATATAATTTTTTTATACATAATTATTTAATTACAATATTGATATAGTATTTAATCAATTATTATTTTTCATTTACTTATTACTATTTAATATTATTAATTAATATTTAATATTATTATTATTAATAAAGAATATTATCTTTATTATATAATTCTAATAAAAATATACTCGCTATAAACAATTTTCATGATACGATTAAATTATCTTTTTTTTTTTAGAAAAATCATTCTATAGCTTTATAAAAATTCAAATTTATAAGCGCCTTTCCAACCTATAACATAACGACAAGGCATGTGACTTGAAACCCATTACATCAAAAATGCCGACGCTCAGTGTCTTGTATGTACTTATACTGTGCCGATAAAGCTAATCAAGAGTTTGTGCTCCCCGCTTATATCCATACAAATTTGCATAGCCACATAAACGTATGCATAACGAAAATTACTTGTTATAAACTCTTGCATAATACATAAAACATGAGGCATAAAAAACCAATCAATCAGAATCCTTTATTTCGTAAAAAAGAAGGAAATATAGGACTTTGATAGGTTCATTTTTTTATGCAATATGTGTTATACGTTATGCAAGAGTCTGTGCTCCTCGTCATACTCTCACACACACTTTCCGTAACAGTAACCATAAACGTAATGTAGGTTTTCGACCAATTGCATTGCTTGATCATAAGATCCATAAGGGTATATCCACACAAACTTGCATAGCCACATAAACATACGTATAAAGCAAATTATCCAATCATATTTTACGTGCATCTTTATAGAAGAATTACGATTAAATAATTTTCTTGATGCATACGTTTATACGGCTATGCAAGTTGTGTGGATATATCCTAACCAAAACGGGAAGCACAGATTCTTGCATAACGCATAATACATAAAGCATAAAAAATTTAATCAAAATTTAATCAGAGTTCTTTATTTTATGGAAAGAAAGGAAACGAATGACTTTAATTAGTTTATTTTCTTATGCATTACATGTTATGCATTATACAAAAATCTGTGCTCTCCGCTTAACCGTAACAACCGAGCAATGCGATTGGTCGAATACCTTACAGTTACCGAAAAGTGTGAGTGACTAGCTTAAAGCCTTGTGTCCACAATGTTAGAAATCGGTCCGAGACTTTGGATGAAAAAAGAATTGATTAATCGCAATAGTCATATGATCAAATGTGATTTATTAATTTTTTTCTCTGTCTGAGATCTCAGACCGAGTTCTAGCATCATGGACATTGGGCTTAAGGACTGCAGCAGACAAAATTTCTGTAACAGCAATCTTCAAACGTGAACTTAAGCCAATGAACCAATCAGGATACTACTTTAGATCTACGTACTCTAACGGAAATAGAAATAGCAGTAAACTTATCCATAAGGCAAATGTCAATCAATTGAAATTTGTCTTATTGCGAGGTTATGGATAAATTTGCTGTTATTTCCATTTTCATTGGATTATGTAATCTAAGGCCGGACTACGTATTGAAAAATAAGATTAAAGATTGAAAGATTGAAATTTGATCAGTTAGAACATAGGATCCAAAATTTCTTTGTTTTCATTGATGAAACTTCAATTTTTAATCTTTAATCTCAATCTTCAATAATCTGATTCTAGTCTAAAGTAGTATTCTGATTGATTTATCAGCTTAATGCTTAGTTCAGACTGGAAGTAGCAAGCGTCAAGCAGTAGAGCAGTAACAAATCAGCAAGGTGGTATTTTTTATATCATTGTAAATATCGCCTCACTGATTA
>NW_017304136.1:44420-45246 GCF_001594115.1 Trachymyrmex septentrionalis | reverse complement strand
CGTCAAGCAGTAGAGCAGTAACAAATCAGCAAGGTGGTATTTTTTATACCATTGTAAATATCGCCTCACTGATTAGTTGTTGTTCCGCTGCTTGATACTTGCTGCGTCCAGTTTAAACTAGGCATAAATTTACGTCTTAAGGTGCATTTTCACGAGCTGCTTAAACTAGTCATTTCAGCGACAAAAAAATCACGTAACGACTTTAATCGCGAAATTATTAGAGCGACAATTTTATATATAAAAAAAGGTAAGAAGCGTTAAATTTGACATTTGAAAGATTCGATATGTTGTTCATATTTTTTATGTATTATTTATAATATTAATACGCTAAAGTAAACATTTATTAGATTATTTTGATTGCATCAAATCGTCCATCTGGATCAGCAATAAAAAAAAGAATAAATTAAGTTATGTATATCGTATCAACGATGGTCAACACGGCGATACAGTATGACAGCACTGTCAATAGCATTTGAGCATTTGATGCTTGTAGTTGAAACTATTCAAAGTACAAAATTTCAACTGCTGGATAACGAGCAACAAATCTGTCGCTCCAATTGTTTATTTTAGCATCACGTGAAAATGTACCTTTATGCATACTGTTACAGAATTTTGTGTGCGGCAGCCTTAAGAACAATAGTTGCAGAGTGCGATTACATGTAGTGCGGTACGTTTCCGGCACATCAGCGCAATGTTTGTCGCGCGGACACGCGATATCCAATGAGTGTACAGCTTTATCGATATTCTCTTCTAAAGATATACTGTCATTAGACTGTTATCGCGTGTCGCGCGCTAGTGTGCCGGTACGCGGAACAGAAACTAAAGA
>NW_017304136.1:42106-44320 GCF_001594115.1 Trachymyrmex septentrionalis | reverse complement strand
ATATACTGTCATTAGACTGTTATCGCGTGTCGCGCGCTAGTGTGCCGGAATGGAAGTGTACGCGGAACAGAAACTAAAGGCCATAGCACACACCTTCTGTAACCATAAAACTGAGTTTTCACTTGACACTACGACGCTTATTTTTAGCGTCAAAACGCTTGATATTCGTCAATTTTTATCACGTGTCTTTTGCTGAAAATGAGCGTCGTTGCATCAAGTAAACCCAAGCTAAAATGTACGTAGAGTCGGAAACACATAGAAAAACGTAAGGCCGTAATCAGTAAAGAAATCGTAACATTGGATTCGCTACTAGCATTACTGTCTCTACCGTGATTGACTAATTCGCTTACTGCTTATGTGTTACGGCCTTACGTTCTATGTGCCATGGGCTTAAAGCTAGTCACATACACTTTTCGTAACAGTAACAGTATGGTTTTTGACCAATCGCATTGTTTGATTGTTACGGTTCCGGTAACGGACGATTGAATTGAGCAACACGATTGGTCGAAAATCTACGTTACGTTTACAGTTACTGTTTGGCCGGAATCAAACTATGCATTAAAGATTGAGATTATAGATTAAAGAAATTTCAATGCGGAAAGAACTTTTGACGTCTTTTGTTCTAATTGATGAAACTTCAATCTTTCAATCTTTAATCGCATTCTTCAATGCATAGTCTGATTCCGGCCTTACGGAAAGTGTGGGTGACTAGCTGAAAAATTAGCCAATTACAGCCGAGAATTTTTTTGGTGTTTTAATTTTAATTGACTGATTCTTACAGTATGTCTTATGGTTACTGGTCTAGTTTTTACTGAGGGTTTAAAGCATTCCTCTGTCGTTTGACTATAACAGATCAGAGTGCAAGAACCAACCAACTACTCGATTGTAGTTGGTTGGTTCTTGCACTCTGATCCAGTTTAAACCCTCGGTGGAAATTAGAGGTTTGTTTTCTGTTCCTGCACTGATTGCATTAGTTCAAAAAATATACTAAAACGTTTTCTGTTTCCAAAATGACGTTAGCGACAATGTTTTTTGTTTCAGTGCAACAGAACTCACTGCACGAGTGCACTGTACTAGAGCTGCATTTCACGCATGATGTGTATTAATGCATCATTTATTCTTATTTACATTCGGTGAACAACAAGGATAAAAGATGCGTGAAACGAAACGCAGCCTAGGTCTGGAGTCAGTGTAAGCAGTAGAAGCACTAGGTTGTGTTCCGTTTTACGCATGATGCATCAATTATCTTTAACATTTGGTGAATAACAAAGATATATAATGCAGCATGCGCATCATGCGTGAAACGGAACGTAGCTCTAGTGTACACCTTTATATATGTTCTGTGATGTACACTAATTCAGCCACAGAAAACAGACCTTATAGACAAATAGTACGAGAATTCGTAATTATTTAGAAGACACTCTTTATCTTCAATTTCAGTGAAATTATGCTTATTTGGCGGGTTTTTATATGAAACGAAAGAATCTGACAGTAAAATGTGCCTAGTTCCATGAACTGAGATATTAAGCGTTGAAGTTGACGACTATTAAGGTTAGGAAATCTGTCAGCTGCGAAATATCGCGATGAAAGCATGTGCTGTGATCACATTTTCATGCTTTATAGCAACATATGCATAGGTTTTTTACTAACTTGCCCAGCAAACGACAATGGATTAAAATAGATTAAATTGAAATTTTTTTCTATCCGAATGCGTACTTTAAATAGCGAATACTTTTTTTTTTTGAATTTAATTGGATTCAATTAGATTCAATTGGATGCAATTGGATTGAAAAACTGTATTTCTTATTCAAAATTTTGAATTGAACAGTATTCATAATGCACAGAAAAAGCTAATATTATTTTTAGATTGAAAGGCATTGATATGCTCCATGCAATTCCTATAAATAAAAATAAATAAAAATGCATTCAGGATTGAAAAGCATTTATTTTAACATTCATGAATCAATATTTCTGAAAATCTGAATCCATTTCAATTTATTTCAATCCATTCTCTTTTGCTGGGTGCTTCTACAGGATATATTAACGTTTGTTTGTCAATATTCAAATCGTCTTCCTTTCATCGTTTAGGGGTTTACATCTTTTCGCACATAGCAAGAACAGAGCAAGCTTTCGTTTTGAATAAAAATGCATCGAATGAGCCTAATTTTATTAAAATCGGAGATGAAATAACGATTCTAAATGAATGAACAGACT
>NW_017304136.1:34680-42006 GCF_001594115.1 Trachymyrmex septentrionalis | reverse complement strand
AATTCGGAGGTGAAGTAACGATTCTAAGTAAATACAGACTAAAATACGTGTATATAGCGCTGCATTAAGTCGGTGTGACAGATTTCCTAACCACAATGTCGTCCCAGCAAACGAGGATTAAAATGGATTACAATTTTTTTAATGCGTACTTTAAATCCATGAAAATGGATAGAATGAATTGTATCCGAGCTGACACTAGTTTAATATTAAAAAAAAAACATTCATATTTAAGGGTTACAAATTTTATTCCTAAGCATTTATAATAATTATACCTGAAATTTACTACTTCAAATTGGTATTAAAAAACGCATCTTATATATTCATTCTGTACTTCAGCTAGTACAATCAGCTAAATCAGTGTACGAAATTATATAGATATAATAAAAATATCATCATTTAACAGATATAATAAAATATAAACAATTTACATTACTATGAGACAACATTGAGTAAGTGTATACTTACTTAGGGATAATCTAATCTCGCTTGGCTGATGTCGCGCGCTGTCAGCGTAATATTCGGACTGTGTTCGACTTAGTTTGTGAGTGTTCTTATCCCTTGATCATTCGTTTTACTTCTCAATTAATTTTACTTATTAAAGAGAAAAAAAATAGTTCAATTATTTTTATGTTACAACTTTTTTGAAGTTAGTTGAATTAAAATAAAAAATTTTCTACTTATAATTTTGAATAATTTAAGTAGCATTTATGGTCCATTTTTAAATAAAAACTTTTTTTATTCAATTAGATTGAAAAACTGCATTTTATATTCAGAATATTGAATTGAGCAGTATTCATGTTGCACAGAAATTGCTGATATAATTTTTAAATTTAACTAAATCAAAAAAACTGTACTTCCTATTCACGATTCTGAATTGAGTAGTATTCATGATGCACAGAAATTCTAATATTATTTTTATATTAAAAAACATAGAGATATGCAATTCCTATAAATAAATAAAAATACATTCATGATTAAAAAGAATTTATTTTAACATTCATCAATCCGTATTTCTGAAAATCTGAATCCATTTTAATCCATTTCAATCTATTCTCGTTTGCTGGGATCAATTTTAACGCTTAATCTCGGTTTGCGAGCCTAGGCATGATATTTTACTACCAGATTCTTTCGTTTCATGTATAAATACGACAAATAAGCATATTTATTAAAATTGAAGGTGAGGAGCGTCTTCTAAATAATTATCTGAGAATTATATGAGTAATAAAATGATAAATATATATAAATAATATCAAGCCTACATATAAAAACATTTTGTATCATCATTATTTTTAATTAAGAATTGTTTTTAATGGAATTGTATTTATTTTCGTCACATGGAATTTAATACTTCCATGTAAACAATATCCCAGCAAACGAGAATGGATTGAAATGAATTGAAATGGATTCAGATTTTCAGAAATATTGATTCACGAATATTAAAATTGATGCTTTTCAATCTTGAATGCATTTTTATTCATTTATAGGAATTGCATAGAGCATACTATCTCTATGCCTCTTAATCTAAAAATAATATTAACTATTTCTGTGCATTGTGAATACTATTCAATTCAAAATTTTGAATAGGAAATGCAATTTTTTAATCCAATTGCATCCAATTAGATCTAATTGAATCCAATTAAATCCAATTAAATCCAAAAAAAAGTATTCGCTATTTAAAATACGCATTCGAATAGAAAAAAATTTTAATCTATTTTAATCTATTCTCGTTTGCTGGGATGGGACACCATTTTTATCTTGCATTAAAATGTTTTATATTCCTTGCTTGCACACTTACACTCGTCAGTTCTCGATTGCGCTAGCTCAATTCAGTTCAGTTCTAATGCAATCCTCGTGCAGGAACAGAAAACAAACCTTAAGCCACCGTCGACACACTTGACACAAATCGGCACACGTCGCTTTCCATTTATAATTTTGTTCAATCTCAATCGACATACTTCGCCTCTGCTAGAAAGGAGAATCAGAGTGTGTCAAGTGTGATTTTGACGAATTTAACGATATTAAAATGTATAATATCAGTACCTATCATTTTGTTCTGTTATTTTACTACCTTTGATTAAAATCTTTTAATATCTAAGTACACACGCACGCACGCACATACACTGCACATATCACATTCTATTTAAATGTGGCAAATTGTGTTCGAGTGTGTTAAACTGCGTTAATTTGAGTCTTCTAAAAGGAAAAGCAGTCTATATGAGAGATTGAGACGCAAAAGCTGATCAAAATCTATGAAATATGTGAGTCTCTCCTTGTAAGATTTAAGCACTGTTGATAAAAAAAAATAAATTAAAAAAAGATCTTACATTGTTATTTTTTCTAATTTTGTTTAAATAATTTTAACATTAAACAACGTTAAAAAATGGTTTTTAAATGTAAAAAGAACGAGTTAAAAGAAAAGGGCTACGAGCTAAAAACTGTTTGTAACTCTTTTTTTAACTTGTTTTTAAATTATTGAGCCATTATTTATTATGTTTATAATATTATACCATTATATAACTGTAAAAAAAACATTTTTTTTAATTAATAAAAAAGAATTTATCCCATTAATTAATTAAAACATTTTTTTAATGGTTTTTAAACAGTTTTTGCAATGAAAAAAGAACGTTTAAAAAACATTTCCAAAACATTTCTTTGCTGATTGGTCTGGGACTATACGTTAGTTACGTATATAGGACCTTTTTTTGTAAACAATATCACGGGCTTCATTTTTCGTTTGATATTTTTTATTGTATGTATATACAATCAATATTTTAGAAAATATCGATAAAAAACACAATTTTCATTTAATTTTCAAGATGGCGATCTAAATAATATATCCGACTGTCAATAAATTCTTTCAGATTCGTTTTCAGCGATGAAAAATACATTTAAAAAATTAAATTCCAAAAAAGTCAAGGAAAAGCATAGTTAATCTGAAGGTTTATCGATGTTTATTTTAATTTATATTTTTCAACATTTTATTCAATTAATACATAATTTTTCTATTAGATCCTTCATTATTGGAGATTTTCGGTAATGGTCATATAATATATTTGTTTACGTAAGTAGATAAAATAAAATTTCTGATTTTATTAATTTCCAAAAAAATGTTATATGCATTGACATCCTCAGAATCCGAAAAGTCGCGACGTTCACGTAATTATATACGCATGGATATTTCAAATTCCGTGATTTTTTTCTTGTCGGAATCTCTTCGTATATAAATATGTAGTTTCAAACATGGAAAATGTAAATAAAAAAGGAATCACTTTAAGTGATTGTATCTTTTAATTCTTCGTCATTTGGGACGTCGTGATGCCCTTTTAAACGCGTTAACATTGGTTAACATCGCGTCGTCGTTGAACGCAGACCCTCGCGACGCGTGCGCGACGCACAACGTGGCCAACATCTACGACCTAAGAACGCGCAGTCGCGCGCCGATCCTGTCGGGTGGGAGAGGTGATCAGCTGCGTATTCAACAGAAGGAGAGCGAAATGTTCATTCTGCAGAGGTCTATATCGTGAGTACCAGAAGGCAATTTCTTTTGACTCGCGATCTCAAAGACTGTTGATGCTTCGAACGGTCGGAGGGCCTACGGCCCGTCGACATCACGAGCTGTTGACGCACGACGGGCAATCGGTGGACGACGGATAACGCGAAGGGGCGGATGCGCTGATCCTTCATTAGGGCACAGAGAGGATAACAATCGTTCGCGAGCAAAAAGAACCGTCGTGTAACCTGACACGCGAGACAAATCATAACGTGGTGCTGAAAATAGGAGTGCTTCGACAATCAGCGATCGATATCAGGTGAAGCCAGACTTGTCGTGACATAGCAGAATCGTTTACCGTGCTTTTGTCGGGTGTTCCCGCCACTGGCGACGATTCGTTCTCTCACCCTTTTTCCTATCCCTGGCCTTCACCTGGCCTAGTTCGTCTCTCTGTGGCCTTGATCGTCGGAATACAAATCTTATTTTGTGCGACAGTCGTCGTTCGTCGATTCAAGGTGCTCGTCGTCCTTCAAAAAGTAGCTCTCCAACGAAAATTTACGATCGGCATAATCCATATTTTGAGAATCTTTGTATCTTGAATTAGTTATTAAGAAATATTATTATGATTGATTAAACATTGGTATAAAAAAAATTATAGTTTATAGTTGCTACTTTTTGATCAGCATTCTGCTGGAGTCCTGCCGGAGATCGATTATCAGTATCGTTTATTTAAACGGCACTGATTATCAGTACCATTTATTTAAATAGTTAAATTTACTTTTTATATAGTATTTTTTCTTATTAAAAAAAAAGGTCGTCAGATTTGGCGCTGAAGATATTTTCAGAACTGGAAGGAAATTTGTGTGCGTGTATTTAAAGAAAGATCATCAAAATCAGCGATTAGCTGGAAAGTTTGTTTGTCAGCCAAAGAGCCGAAAAGGTGTAAATTGTGAGAATCTTAAATTAAAGAAATCTGCTAACAAATTTTGATTTATTTTTAGAGTTTTGTTAGATTTCTTCAAATGAATCAAATTAAATTATTAACTTTAGCTGCACAAAAATTGACACATATAAATGATCACACACATATAAATTATCACAATCCTCTTGACATTGCCTCGATTTCTAATAGGTTTTTTAAATATTTTTAGTCATTTATTGTTAATAACAAAACAAGAGTTAATATTGGAACAAGTTTTCATTTATAACAATATTATAACACATTTTTCTGCATTTTAGCATTTTCTAAATTAAATTGAACAAAGCAACGTTATTTTACATAATCATTTTGTCGATTCTGTTGCGAAATAGAAGTTGGCGGAAATAAACGGATCAGAATGATCTCGTGACTCAAAATCAAGGTAAAAACAGTAGCCGTCCGGAAACTATTGCACCAAGGACGTACAATTGCACGCAATAGATTCGAGTTCAGTAAACAACGAAAAAATATACGGAAATATCTAATGATAATATTTATTTTAGGATATCAGTTACGTGCAAAGAATTACAAACTATCTTATGTTTAATAGTAATGTAAAAAATTTATTTTTAATAATTTCGAAAAACAAAATTAGTTCAGTAAAACTTTTTCCTATTCCTATCTCTATTCCCCTTCCAATCTCATCCCCACTTCCAACTGTCACAAAAGTCTAGCCTCTATTGCATAGCATTTGAACGCTAATTTCTGACTGTTTCAATTTTTTTGACTCGGATCGCAATTTGCTTCTAAAATTAATTTGACTTACTGTTTTTTATTATTGGATTAACATCTTTGCTACAACTTCTCGTTTGAGATATACATATGTACACAATTTTTAATTTATTAGATATACTTAAATATATTTATGAAAACTTGTCTTATTAAACGATTATATGTGAACAATCAGTGAATGTAACATCACTTATTCACTATTGGTTTTATAATTTATAATCTATTATATTAATTCTTATAAGTGACAGAATGTGTGCTCATACTATCTTATCGACTGACTTATATTTTCAACCGATTTTATCATTTACACGAATCATGAATTGCAACTGCTAGACACAGTTCTATAGATGAACATCAATGAACAAAATTACGAGAAAAAAGAAATTATATTGTTACGGCATAAATACAATACATGAAGAATCACGACCATCATTTATGTTAGCGTAACTATAATTTTAGAATTATGTATATCCAATCGTTACAGAAACTTATTTTATTGCTAAATTAGAGTAAAAAGATTCATGTGATTGCTATGCAAATTAAACAAAATCGTGGCTTATTTTGAGCTTATAAATAGACTTAAAGTTAATAAATTAGCATAAGATACAATGAAATTCAATATAAAATTCGAAGAAACAGCATTAAGATAAAATACAATAAAATTCAATATAAAATAAAAAAAAATAAACGCTTCGGCTTACAAAACCTCCTTCAGTTTATTTTTTTGAATTTTATATTGAATTTTATTGTATTTTATGTTAATGTTGTTTCTTCAAATTTTATATTGAATTTCACATTATATTGTATCTCACGTTAATTTATTAACTTTTAAATTTATTAACTTTTAGTTATCTATTTATAAGCTCGAAATAAACCATGATTCTTTTATTTTATTGCGTTTTATCTAATATTGTAAACACTGAAGGCCTGACAAAAAGATTGAAATGTCTGTTCAGAAATTTTTAATATATTAGAATTTAGGTCTTAGTCTTGATTAATGTTTATTTATTATTATGCATAAGTTATTTCAAATTTATAATATTTCAGAACCATAATTTAAGTGAATATGTGTTCAGAGAATTAAAATACTATAGTTAACGTTCTCATAAAGTTAGTCTTCTCATAAAGTTAGTCTTCTCATAAAGTTTGTACAACTTATTTCACTTATTAGTTGTGGCAACCATTCAACTTTAATTTTTCAACTCAAATTTTTTTTGCCAAGGTGTACTTATGAACTAATAGTTCATTATTAGTTCGCATAGACTATTAGTTTGCATAAAGAAATAACATAGTGTTTTTAGAATTGGATTCAGATGTCTAATTAAAACATATAAGAAAATTTATGTATATGTATGCATGAGATATTGATGTAGTAATATATAGTGATGTGTCAATGACACGTAAATTGTCTGTGTGTATATTTCAGTGAACACAAAGTTAATATAACATGTGCATTATATTACAGTTATATTATTAAGTGGGAAATTACAACTAACAGGTATGTTATATGTAACTTTGTGTTCACTGTGGGATGTAAAGTTCTATTTAATCGGTAAAACAGACGTCTTTAGAATCTCCTTAAATACCGATTTGATACAATTTGATGGAATTATGTAATACATTAATACAAATAAATCTTTAGAAACGCGTAAATTTTTTATGCGTATTTTTATATCGATTAGTAGCACAAATTACGGAGGATTATGGACGCGGACGCTTCTATCTTCGCATGTTACTGTGAAGGACGTACAACAAAGGAATATCCACGAGGTTTCGGGAGATGTGATACCAATAAATATGGTAAAGGGTATCGGACACCTCAGAGATCCTCGACTGAACAAGGTACCATTATCTCCCTTTGCTTAAATTTTCTTTAACCCTTTCGCTTCTAATACCGGCTATAGCTATGAACTAATTTGTAGTGTTCCTATAATCTGGAGTATACGGTAGTGTTTCGGCGCTAAAACAAGCGCAGGTTTATGGCGCGAGACACTGCCGTGCTCCTTTACGTGAGCCGGTGAGTTGCGGCAGACTGAGATAATCGGATCTCACTATCGATTGAATTGATCAAGTTCTATATACACTCAATCAATAGCTATCACTCTGATTGTATAATAAAAATTTT
>NW_017304136.1:30849-34580 GCF_001594115.1 Trachymyrmex septentrionalis | reverse complement strand
GTGAGCCGGTGAGTTGCGGCAGACTGAGATAATCGGATCTCACTATCGGTTGAATTGATCAAGTTCTATATACACTCAAATCAATAGCTATCACTCTGATTGTATAATAAAAATTTTTATTTTTTTTTCTACATGCCCTATGAGCGGAGATATTGCGACGCAAATCTCTATATTTCTGAATTTTATCATTATTTTAAGGTAGTATTAGCATAAAATGATTTTCTTACAAATGTGCTAAAATTTAACATACAAATAAGTTGAAGTGCTCTTTATGTTTGTGTGCAATTAAGAATATATTAACGTGAAAAGAACACAATGTTTCGATTTTCTTTGATATTAATTGTGGCGACTGAGGGGACAGCGAGAATCTGGCAACACCGGCGTCTATTTGTATTCATTTTCTTTCCGCATGTGCGTGCGACTTTGGATTGGAAGGCACAATCGAAAGTTTTCTCTCTCTGGTGGGAGTGAGGTATCGTCACCAAATCGCGACCAAATTTGATATTGTCGCGCTAATACTACCTTAAGAAACGTCATTATCGTCGTTCAAATGTATGGCTGGAATTTTTAGCTAGAAGGTAAACGTTGGCGAGTATGGTTAGTGTTCCTAGAAGAGAGTTCTCCTCCTGGCGAGGAGTTCTCTCCCTTAACGTTGGCGAGTATGGTTAGTGTCCCTAGAAGAAAGTTCGATAATCTGAAGTAAAATAGCATCTAACATTATCGATCCTACGCTAATTGAAATGATAAAATAAAGTGATAAAATTGATTAAAAAATTGAAAATAATTTTAGATTTAAAAATTATGAATAAGTAAGCCTATACATCATTATAAAGATATTGAATTAAAAATATATAAAAAGATACAGATATTATGTAATAAGAAAGCATCAAAAATAACATTCTAATCTTGTCAATCAGATAATTTTAATATATTGAAAGAAAAATGTACTAAATTTTAATAAATATTTATTCGAATAGTGCCAATTGAGTATTTACTAAATGTAAACTGCGATCACACTTATGAGCGTGGTGCAACTTTGTCGTGCGTTCGCGATTAATATTTTTTAAGATTTTTGCAGATCAAGCCTGGAGCCCAGGTTGCACATTTCAATTTGTCTACCATTATGTCTGTCCTTTTGTTTCATAGCATTTAGACTGCTCACGGAGATATAGAACGATCGAATTCAAAGACGATATTACCTGTAAATCATATAGGGCACTGTAGGACATAGGACTTTAAAACATATTGCCTCATGTTCACTGTTAACAGAGTTTTATTATTATTATTATTACTTGGATATATTAGAAAAACATTTCCAAAAGTAACAATTCAAAATAAATAAAAAAATATATATTTAGATATATACTTTTTTTTTATAATGGGGAGGAAATGCCTACGCCTGTTTCCCAGGGAAGAGGCGGAAGGTTGTATGGGACTTGCACCCACTAAAATTTCCCGAGTGTTCCGCCTTGGGCGTTGGTCAGGGGGACCTGGGCTCGTGTGCAGCATTCTATCCGGCCTCCTCGTGTCCAGCTTCAGCTCGTTTCTAAGGGATCCGATTCCCGAAGGAGAGTCTGTCGCAGACACTAGGGGGTCTGGCCCGTCCCCCGATATGCCCCCTTCTTCGATAGGGTTATACATACCCTGATAGCAAAGCGGAGACAGATTCTGAGAGTCTATCAATTTTTTATTGCAGAAAGGCAACAAATTGTACACAGAGTTTATATTATCAGACAATGTCAGCCAACTACTGTCAAAAATATGATAAAGCCTGCTGACATGCTATACCAGTAAATTGATGACAGAAACAGAATCTGTTCATAACCTGACAACAGATCGTGAGCAGAAACCGAGTAGAGTTTGTTGACGTAACCTGACGGCAGATTGGCAGCAGAAATCGAGCAAGATCTGTCATTTTCACGGCCTCGCCACGAGATGAACTTGTTTCTCGTAAGAAGAAAATGTCCTATAAGAATTGGAATATGTAAATCAAATAAGTAAATCTCCTAGAGCAGTGCTCGCAAAGATTTACACCGATTTCGGACCGATTTTGAGTGACTCTCATTATCACTCGAGGCTTGGCGGCCGAGCTGCCGGTTTGACTCAGGAGTGTCCTTATACCAGAAATATACTTGGAACGCACTTTCCGCCAAATTATTATTGAAACATGTTTTTTATTAAATAATTTATTTCTATTGATATAAAATTTTCTATTGTTAATTTATTATTCATTGTTTCTTAATGATATACTTATATTTTAACGTAGTTTTCTAATATATTACGTAATTATAATAACGTACACATTTCGACGATAGCTTTCCACCTCACTCATAAAGTATTATTGTAAGATGTGCTTTTTTTAATTTGGTTTCCTCAGTAGCCCCCTATTCCACAAAATTAAGAATCAAATATCGAATGTGGCTTGGCAGGAAAGCAAAATTATATATCGTATTATAAAGGGTGTCCCAAAATTAACGCAAGATTTGAATTTGCCGCCATTTGTGCAGTAAAGTGTTGGCAACCAAAAAAAAAACAATTTAACAGCTGATAGTTTAGAGTTAGTGAAAATGAAGCGAAGAGAGTTCGTTGAATGGATTATTGAACATCAACAAATGGATGCTGATTTTTCGAGCAAAATCATCCTAAGCGATGAAGCACATTTTCACCTTGATGGCTTTGTTAATCGCCAAAATTGCCGCTTTTGGGGTACGGAGAACCCACATGTGATTGTCGAAAAACAAATGCATCCACAACGTGTCACTGTTTGGTGTGGATTTTGGGCTGGAGGCATCATTGGACCATACTTTTTTGAAAATGAGGCTGGTCAAGCAGTGACTGTTACTGGTGCTCGATATCGCTACATGATAACACAGTTCTTTCTGCCGAAATTGGATGATATTGATGTGGCCAATATGTGGTTTCAACAAGACGGTGCCACATGCCATACAGCTCGTGAAACAATTCAGTTACTGCATGAGACGTTTCCAGGTCGTGTACTCTCTCGTTTAGGTGATCAGAATTGGCCCCCTAGATCGTGTGATTTAACACCATTAGATTTCTTTTTATGGGGTTATTTGAAATCACAGGTCTATGTCAACAAGCCCACAACCACCCGTGCATTAAAGGAGGAGATTCAACGCTGCATCAACGAAATTCAGCCACATTTATGCAAAATGGTCATGGAAAATTTCGACAAACGAGTGCGTATGTGCATGCAAAGCCGTGGAGGCCATTTGCCCGATGTGTTATTCCACAAATAACCCTATCCTATGTACTTTATGATTCAATAAAAAAATAACAATCAAAAGACTAAAAACTGTGTTTTCTATTTAATTCAAATCTTGCGTTAATTTTGGGACACCCTTTATAAAAGGACGAAAGACCAAAGAAAATAGAAACAGTCAATTTAGGTATATAGACTTTACATGGAGCAATAAACGAGTGCCATTTATCGAAAATATGAAAAGGAGATAACTTTTTGAGGCGATGACATATCGTAAAAATTTTGATATTTCGCATCACGATATCTCCGTTCGTAGGACGCAGAGATAAAATAAACATTTATTATATAATACGGACCTAAGCTGTCGATTGAGCTCATATTCAGAACTCGATTGATCCTTTATTAAAAAACCGATAATTTCGGATGCTCGCAACTCGCTGACTCGCGTAAAAGACACGAAGTAGTCTCGAGCTGCGCGCTCACTTGGTGCGAGACACTACCGTGTTTC
>NW_017304136.1:23985-30749 GCF_001594115.1 Trachymyrmex septentrionalis | reverse complement strand
TATATATATAACATATTCTTATAGCTCATCTCGAGAGTTTTCCAAAACAATAAATTAAAATATTTTTCCATTAAGTATTTTTTGAGTTATGAGGCTCGAAAGTTACAGCATCATCGGCATTGGCGTTATTCAAGGTGCTAAAACGATGGCTAAAAATCTCTTGAATATTATTTAGAAACATAATCTAGATAACATTGTCAAGATCAAGGCTATTGGAGGTTGTACCTCTTATTTTCATTTGTAAAAATGAATTTTTTATTGCGTTCCATGCCAACACTTTATTGCGTTAATAATAATTAGGAGTGCATCATGCACTCGTATATACAAGCACTGAATTTATACTGAAGGACTTCGAAATTGCTTTAAAATTTTAGGAACATATTCCCGAAGAGTTGTATTATTGGTTTATCGAAAAAAAAATCGATTTTTTTTAACCTCTAATGTAGGAGACTACCCTCTTAAACAGTACATTTTACAGAAATATTATAAAAATTTTATCAAACGCTCCATTTATCTCTCGGTGCATGATTTTAACTCCTCGGTTTTTCTCTTCCTTTTTATAATGATTTATCTTCTCTTAATATAAATTTCTCTATTAAAACTGAAAGCTAATTTCTACGCTCTCTGTGATAAATTGTCTTGTGATAAGTGTCTCTTTTTATACGAATGGCTCTAAAGATACTAATGTTCTTTCTTCTACTGTCGGTGCAGACGTCTTTTCTCCGGACTTTAAGCTCAATCTTATGTATCATTTCCCCTTTCAAACCTCCGTTTTTACTGTAGAAACCCGGTATACTTGAAGCCAGCTTTACCACTAAAGACCACAGAATAAATTTTTTATTTGTTTGGACTCTATATATGTACTTGAAGCTTGCCTCTTCAAGAACATTCAACGTTAACTACTTTAGTCTGTTAAACAAAACTGCTATAAGTAATCAGCACGACACTTTCTCTAAAATATTAAAAAATTAATTAAAAATATGTAGTCGGCCGGAACTCTGTTTAAAAATGATTGTAGAGCATAGAACTCTGTTAGAACTAACGGGAACTATTGTCAAAAGTAATGATATTTTTTTTGTACTTTAAAAAAAAAGTATTATGCTACGTTTGCGAAGTTAGCATGCCATATTTTTATATTTGATTTTTTTATAAAAAATGCGGAACTTTTTGGTATTTTTATATAGAACTGTAGAACTAATGAAAAGTGCTATTGAAACTGTCATTTTTGTTATATTAATAAAATGTTGTACTAACTTCACAAATCCGCAGACCGATACTTTTTTTTGCCACATTCGTTCATTTCGTACAAAAACGCGTCAAATGAGCCTAACTTCATCAAAATCGATGAGAAAGACAGAATTCTTGAATATTACCGAAGAGTAACTCTTCTATTTCCAGTTTTAAACGCTAACGATTGTATAATGTGTACACTTTTGACGCGGAGTTCCGTAATCCCGTTCGACGAGTACTCTGCCGTAGCGAAAGGGTTAAGTATGGCAAATGTACTATCTCAGCGTGAATATTTCGTGATGAATAACAGGGCTTGGCGTTCACTCTGAAAGAAAGAATAGCTCTCGGAATACATGGACTACAGCCTCCCAGATTTAAGACGCAAGAGGAACAGCTGGCTCTATGCAAAGCTTCAGTAATGAAATATTCAGAGGATCTGAATCGATATTTGTATCTTGTGGAACTTCAAGTAAATAATACCTTTTGCAACATTTTATTATAGAGAATTTGTTCTTAATTTCTTTGAAATAATTTCTAGGAAAGGAACGAAAGATTATTTTTTCGCTTGTTAAGCGAAAATATCGAGCAAATGATGCCAATTGTCTATACACCTACCGTTGGTTTGGCCTGTCAAAAATTTGGTGTGATATATCGTAGACCTCGCGGGCTTTTCATTACTATATACGATAAAGGCCATATTTACGAGATCTTGAATAATTGGTTAGTATAAAAAAATACACAAAATATTATTGTTGTATCTGTAAAAAAAGATGAAACGTTTGCAGCCTGTCTTTTATTGTTCTCTTAATAAGTCATACTTTGATTAATCAAAAAACAATAATTAGTTAAACTGTACCGCTATATGAATAAATTAAATAAGTGAAGAAAGGCCAAATACAAGACTAGATCTTGTACTTAATAATACTTACATGTAAATTTTAAAGAAATGCTAGAGTGACTAAGTTATTGAGACATTATAGTTCTATAAAAATCTCCGAATTGAACGGAATTAAAAATCCTTTTACAAGATTAAAGGAGAGGCCCTTTAGCACAGTACGATACATACACTCACATACATCCACTCACATCGACCAGTACCTAGTAACACTGCTTTACCAATGGGAATATTTTACTTTAGATAGTAATAATGTAATCTTCTTATTTGGGACTCTCCCAAATGCAACAACAAAAAAATCTAAAAAACCAGGGCGAATAAGAGCGTGATAGTTAGTACGCAATCTTAAATTTTATTCCAAAAAATAATACATTTTAGTTTACTTTGGAACCATCTTCAGCAATACAATTTCAAAATATCAATCCTTTCATGGCCGAGGAAAAAATCACCATCAGATTAACAGATTTGATTCGACATCGATTTCATTGTCATTTCTTACTGGGTTGACGACTTTTATGAAAATAAAGTCTTGTTTGTTAAACGAATTTTACTTTATGATTGTGTTTCAAATCTGATAAGTAATAATCAGCAGTTTATATTACATAACTGGAAAATGTCTTTAAAATTTACATATAAATATTATTATATATTAAGTAATAATCGGCATAGTTTATATTACATAACTGGAAAATATCTTTAAAATTTATATATAAATATTATTATATATCATTCATGTATAAATATTATTTAATAACATCATATATTATTAGACATCAAGATTTAGCCTCGATTGTATTTGAATCTTCTGTACTCATTTGATTTGAAAAGTATAATCGTTATTGTAAGGAAACAGATTGTAAGGAACACTCTATAGAGTTTAAACGGAAAGCACGTGTTTCGAATACGTTTGTTAAAAATGGAATTTCATATATTGCACGTTTTGCTGCGTTGTAACGCAAGAAAGAAATTAGTGTACATATAGAGAGTATGGGATATTAATTTATCATCAATGTTGATCACGACGATTTCCATCGCATTTTTAGGCCAGAACAAGCGGTGCGAGCCATCTGCGTAACGGATGGCGAACGAATTTTAGGTCTTGGTGATCTCGGAGCTTGCGGCATGGGTATCCCCGTTGGAAAACTGGCACTTTATACAGCTCTGGCTGGCATCAAACCGCATCAATGTCTCCCGATTACTATCGATGTAGGCACTAATAACGAACAGCTAAGAAACGATCCTCACTACATTGGTCTTAATAAGTCAAGGAGCCAAGGTGCCGAGTATGATGAATTAATCGACGAATTTATGGCTGCCTGCGTGCAAAAGTATGGACAAAATGTTCTTATTCAAGTAAGCTAATATGTACTTTTAAATATATATTATGTCTTTAACTCAAATTTTGTTTTGTAAATGACTTTATATGTACACGTAATATTGCACGCTTTTTATGTTTTAGTTCGAAGATTTCGGAAATCATAATGCCTTCCGTTTCTTAGACAAATACAGAAATAAATATTGTACATTCAACGATGATATACAAGGTACAGCTGCAGTTGCTGTGGCCGGAATTTTAGCATCGCAAAGAATAACTAAGAAAAGAATGGCAGATAATAAATTTGTCTTTCTAGGTGCCGGAGAGGTTTGTAAATTTTCAACATAATGCAATGGCCATATTTTGAAGATACTAAATATTTATGTTTGTTTTGAGCTCGCATTATAACAATATTTATTTTATTTGATTATAGGCAGCTATTGGAATTGCTGATCTTTGTGTCAAAGCAATGGAAGCTGACGGTTGCACTCAACAACAAGCGCGCAATAATATTTGGATGATGGATATTGATGGGTTACTTGTAAAGAATCGGCCCGAGGGTAATTTGGAAGGCCACAAGATCTGGTACGCAAAGGACTACAAAGTGATGAAGACATTAATCGAAGTTGTGAAAGAAATCAAACCTTCTGTCTTGATAGGTAAGCAGGTTTTCTTCAAAGAAAAACAATCTTGGTATAGAACTGAAATGTTCACACAGGCGCTTCAGCGGCAGCAGGGGCATTTACTCCTGAAGTCTTAAGAGAAATGGCAAAAAATAACGAGAGGCCATTGATCTTCGCTTTAAGTAATCCAACCAGTAAAGCTGAATGTACGGCGCAACAAGCGTATGATCATACTGATGTATGAATATAATAAAATCTCAAATAATACAATATGATAATTTTACTTTTTAGCATACTAAATTCATTCATCAGATTAAATGTCTATGTTTTAGGGTAGATGTGTATTCTCTTCGGGTTCGCCATTTGGTGAAGTAAAACATAAAGGAAAAATATATAAGCCTGGACAAGGTAATAATGCGTACATCTTTCCTGGTATCGCTTTAGGAGTTATTGCGACCGGAGTACATCATATTACTGAAGATTTATTCTTGATCTCGGCACAAACTGTCGCCAATCATGTAAAAAATGAAGATCTTGAAAGGGGTAGTTTATATCCGCCATTAAATAATATTCGTGAGTGTTCTATCGACATCGCGGTTAAAATAGCTGATTATGCTTATGCTAAAGGTAGGTGTTGTTATAATTTCGGAATTGTATGTAAAATACTATTTAGTATTATCTATTGTTATATCTATAGGTGGTTTACCAAGTGAATATCCAGAGCCAAAAGATAAACGACAATTCATCATGAGTAAGATGTACGATGCCAACTACGACAGTCCACTGCCAAATTTGTATGAATGGCCGGGTGATTATGCCAAACCACGTATCTTACCGGAAAAGTAAGTATAATGAACTTCATTATAAATTAATTCTTTCAACTATGTAACGTCACATACTCAATCCAGTAAAATTTATCATTTTTATAAGTTGTAGAATTAAAGAAATATATATTGGATTGATCAAAAGTAACGTCATTTTTTAAGCTCAAAATTGTATGTACAATAACTTCATTAAAACTGAACGAAATTTAAATTAAAAAAAAAAAAAAAGGTTTTTAAGGTTTTTGAAATCTCTACTTTCAAAATTACTGTATGTTTTTAGTTTCTGTAAGTTCGATTTTTACTTATAGAAAACAACAAGCTGAAAAAAATAGGAAAGTTTCTTCTTACTTAGTAAACCAGTTACATGTTAAACAAAATTTGCGAAAATTTTCGATTGTTTATCGTAAAAACTTGAAATTTTTCCTACAAAATCGTTTTTTAAAAACATCCCTACGATTTTTTGTTACTCGGTTTAAGAAAAAGAGTATTTACTGATTTTGATTGCCCATAACTCCGTCAAAAATCAATTAAAAGATTCTTAATAGATTCTTATATATAACCAGTAAGATAGATATACCGATTCTAAATCCCTACGTATTAGTGCGTATATATATATATATATATATGTATGTGTGGTGTGAGGATGTCAGGGAGAGGGAAATGCACACAGACGCTCCGAGGGAGGGGGAAGCGCGTCATCAGGGTTTCTGTTATGCCTAATTCACACTGGACGCAGCAAGCATCAAGCAACAGAGCAGCAACCAATCAGTGCGATATTTACAGTGACACTCTCACACACATACATACCGCATATATGTATGCGCACTAATACGTAAGGGTTTAGAATATCTATCGATATATCTATCCTACTTTAACCCTTAATAAAAACATTTTGATCCATTTTGTAAAATAAACACTACATCTGAATAGCATACCTAGGCTAACTTTGATTGCTCAGAACATTCATAAAAACAAACATATTTTAACAAATTCTTTTCAATCAAAACGTCAGATAGTACGAAATATAATAGTACCAAGCAAATGTACGTATCTTTACTGATAAAAAAGTTATAAGCTATAAAGTAAGTAAACAATAGTTTCGAAAAAAATTCTATTTTTAGTATATATGTTACAAAATATTTTAAATATCCATGGAAAGTAGAAACTTCGAACTTTCAGAAAAAAATACTGCATTATTGTATCTTTTAAAAAAACATATTATTTAATTATTTAAAAGGACGAAAATGAAGAAAATTTGAAATTCATTTTGGAAGGAAAACATACGAGGTCTGATAAAAAAATAAGTGAACTTTTTGAATTACTCGGCAACGGAGCGTTCTAGCGACGCGAGAATGAGATATTTTTAAAATATTTGCAAGAGTAACGATAAAATTAATTACTCGAGTTTATACTTATTTTTTAAATAATAGGTTATTCTTTCAGAATAGTGTTATGTTAATAATGTGTGTTACTGAAGGTCCATCAAGCTTAGATATTTCATCTTAATTGTAATATAACCACTCACTTCATTCATATAATATATTTATTTTCTCTTTATAGTGTGTTGTCCTTTTTTATTTACTCGTTTCCACAATTAATTTCTCTCTCGGTGGAAACCACTGAAATTTAATTAATTTTTTTCAGAGACACAATAGAAATTCGTCACAATTTAAAACATCTGTAGCGGATTTTATCGGCTGGAATAGTTGGAGGCAATATTATTGTTATTTTTAATGATAAAAATCGATGTCTCTTTAACTTATATTTAAAGTCATTCATATACAAACAGCAAATCTTATAAACAATTTATATAAATTGCTAACATAGTGCATGACGGCATGAATCGATGGTTGACAATGTTATTATTATAGTATATA
>NW_017304136.1:19254-23935 GCF_001594115.1 Trachymyrmex septentrionalis | reverse complement strand
TATATATGTGAGCTAACAACATAATATTTTAATGTTCTCCTTCATTTATCAATATTAAATATAGCAATTTTACTGGAATGGCAACTGAAAGTAACTAACAAAAGTTCATGCTATATAGTCTCATTTTATAAAAACACATTATATTATTTTACACAGTTTAATATTAGAAAAAAATGTATGTATGTCAAAATAATAGTATCAATAACTCTCTTTATTAAAATAAAAATTAAATTTTGGATCTTTTCGTTATAAATCCTGTTAAAAATTCAATCCATTTTAAAATATTTAATAATGTAATATGTTCAGATTTCCTGATCTCCCTGGACAACAGTTAGAAAATATGAAAATATCCTAAATCCTTCCTTGCTTCCTCACCTGAAGATACTTTACAAATTCATCATGACTGTAAAACAACCCAAGATGAATAAATTTCCGAAACTCCAACGAAGATCAAATTTACGTACGTATCTTTATTGATAAAAAAGTTATAAGCTATAAAGTAAGTAAACAATATATATATAGTTTCGAAAAAAATCATATTTTGTTAAAATTCTTATTTTTAGTATATAAGTTACAAAATATTTTAAATATGCACTGTGGAAAGTAGAAACTAGAACTAGAAAGTAGAAACTTCGTTTGTCAAGATGGTAACACCGGAGCGAACGTTTTTTCGCTTCGGTCTGAGTTAATTATTATCTTAAAATAATTTTCACTAGTCTAATTTTGGCTGTATTAACCCCTTTCTTATTTTTCTGAGGACACATATCACTTATTAAAGAAGAATAAGAATTGTTAGCCTTTTCCGATAAGACTGAAACAAAGCGATTCTTCCGGTTTTGTATCTCGACTCTCACTAGAGTGACTCTAGTTGTGGTACTTTATAAATCCAGTGACTTTATACAGGGTGGGCCATCTATTGGTACGCTTTTAAAAATGCGATCAAATGAGCATACATTGATATTTTTTATTAATTTTTTTTTTGTTGTGAAGCTAAAAGTATCCGCGTCAAGAATGAAAAACGATTTCGTTCATGTGGCTCCCTCTACTGGCCTTACAGTATGCCATTCGGTCACCCCAATTATTAATGACATTTTGGACTACCTCGGCGCCAATTTCACTCAAAACAGTCGTAATATTGTTTTTCAAAGCTGGAATTGTCTCTGGATTATCCGCATAACATCGGTCTTTAACGGCACCCCACAGGAAAAACTGTCATCCACTAACATCCCTTTCTCACGAACTTTCCTATATACCAATTTGCGTATAGCTCCTTCGGTGGGTGCTCTATCACGACCCATATTTCTTTTCAAAATTCGTACAGTTTCGGCGACACAGCACTGACTTTGAAAATAAGTTTTTAAAATTTCAAAACGCTCTTCAAGAGAAAACATGTTGTTTCGTGCCGCGGACGGTATGACTAATAAACTGTCAAAATTTCGGGTCTGTAGCTCGTTTGGTGTTGCCATACGACGAAATTCAAAAACGTACCAATAGATGGCCCACCCTTTTACTTCATAGTTAAATCTGCTGAACGCGATATCAATGATATTGTGAAGGAAAATTAAATAACTACTATTACTTTGATTGAAAATGTCTTTGAATGACTTGTAATTCTTTTAAAAACGATTAAGAATTACCGCAGACAAAATTACAGTATGCGTAAGGTATAAATTTAAGCCGATGAACCAATCAAGATACTGCTTTAGATCTACATAATCTGACGGAAATAGAAATAGCAGTAAACTTACCCGTAAGATTGAAATTTGCTTTATGGATAAGTTTATTGCTATTTCTATTTCCGTTAGAGTACGTAGATCTAAAACAGTATCCTAATTGGCTCATCGGCTTAAGTTCATGTCTTAAAGTTACTGTTACTGAAATTTCGTCTGCGGCAGTCCTAAGAATCCTTGCACACACTTTCCGTAACAGAAACTATAAGTACTGTAAGAATCAGCCAATCACAGTCGAAAACTCTTTTAAACTCTTAATTTTAATTGGCTGATTTTTACGTCTTGATTACTGTTACAGAAGATGTGTGCGGAAGATGTGTGCCTCAAAGCCACAATCAAGGTGCAGACACAATAGAAGGAATAAGAAATTAGGGAATAAAGATTTCAACCTATCATATATCGGAATATATGGTTTCTGATAGGTTGGAATCGTTGTTCCTTATCGCTAATTCCTTATTCCTTTTATTATGACCGCACCATCATAGACGTAAATTTTCGTCCCGTCGAAAGATTGCGATTAACGCCTTATCCTTATGACCGACCAATCGGAAGACACACAAGAGCAGTGACTTACCGTTTGTCTCATAGTTAATCAATTTATCGCTTTTTATGGTCTTACAATTATGACTTTTACGTTTAATAGCTTTTAAAGACACTTGGATTGGAGTAGGAAGGTCCTTCAATAGAAATACAAAAAACTATATACTTAAGTTTCATTATATTGTATAAAAATTAAAAATAACATCATTTGGATTATATGTTTTATTTAATTTAGTATAGAATTTAATTTGGCGCCAGTTGTAGATATCAAATCTTTTATACAAATGATACATACCATTAAAGTTAAGTAAATAATAAAAATAGTACCACTTGAGTTTCACTTTTCAATTTGTTACAATAAAAGTATTTGGATTTTATAATTTGATAAAATAATTCTTTTTATGAGCATGTATTCTTAGCGTATTCTTTTCTTTCATTAATAACAACATAACCAGGCACATAAATGCATTTTTAAGTAAACAAATTTTTAATTGTAAATAGAATTTATTAAATATTGTATCGTTACATTCGATTGAAGATCAATTATCTAATTAATTAACTGTTTTAACATGTAGTAATTCAATATTATATTATCAAATAAAACAAGTTGTATCTTATTTTTTATTAAATTATTAATCTTGTATATTGACATGATTTCTGAGGTTGTATAAAAAATAAACAGAATTTTATTTTATAAGATAATACCAGTAACGTTAATTACATTTTTTACTTATTTTAATATAAAGACGCATATAATACATTTTAAAATACACACGTACGGATACATATGATTAGATGACTAAATAATTGTTTCATTATTTACTCATTTAATTAAAAAAAAAAACAAATTTATTTGAAAACCTAAATGAAAGAATCTTTTTATACAGATACATAAAACATATAGTTTCATAAATATTATTTTATATTTGCGTATCTTTCTATACCCTTGTGCTTTATGTATGTGTGTATATGTGTATATGGACACACATATGTATTTATGTATAGAAAATTATAAAACTATTTTATTAATAAGCTCTTATCTCTGTTCATTCATATTTTACTCTACATGATGCAATGTATGATTTTTTAGTGGACAAATCATGCCATCCCACTGGACCTCTCTCACAATCGGCACAAGCTAGGTACTTGACATTGCCTACTGTGTGTGATACACCAATATTTTCGAAAGTATACATATCTTCTATTAACCAGTAAGCAGAAATTGTTTCTGATTGATTAGCTTTGTCCTCTGCTTTGCTATGGATATAAGGTAATGCAAACTGCAATAAAAATGTTTATATTTATTATATTGTTTAACAAAAAAAATACAAAAATGAAATTAATCATTTTGTATAGTTTTTTAGATACTGAATACGAATTCGATCTCCAAATTGTCTAACGCGTTACAATTTTGGTATATTTAAAGTTGCAAAAAGATTATTTTAACATATTTTATTATATTATAATTATGATAATAATTATAATATATCAGAATGTGACATACTAGAAAATTTATTACAATTAAAATGAAACTTGTTGTTAGGATTTTCAATCCTCAAAAAGATTTGTTAATGTCAACTATGGTTAATAAGATATTCATGGTTAAATATAAGGTTTGTTACAAACAAATGAATTATATATCATTGACGATTTATCAAATATATTTTCCAATTATGTTTAGTTAAACATAATTTCTTTGGACTCAAAATCATGAGACAACTATACATTTTGCAATTTAGACGTTTTTCAAATTTTAACATTAGCCACATTGAATTTATCATTTTAAATTTGTCAATTTGACATTGGATTTGTATACAACGGTCTAAGAAACGCTTAAATTTAAATGAATATAATTGAAAACTATTTCTGAAATCATATCAATACTTAATTCACAGCTTTTCCGTATAGAGAAAACCCCATATTAAACTATGACTATGTTATTAACAGTAGTCGACATTAAAAAATCCTTTTGAGAATTGAAAGTCCTAACATACTTAATTTTAACATTGCAAAAAAACTTCAAAATGTCATACATTGCAGTTATAATATACCAAAATACATAAAAATCACTTTTTTTTGCAAACTGAATTACAAAATATGATGAAAAATTTGAAAAACGCATTCGTATTCAGCATCCAAAAATTATAAAAAATGACTAGTCTTTTTCCGGTATTAGAAAAAAGTCATTTTGTGTCAAACAGTGTTATCTTCACTGAAATAAACAATTATTATATTAATCTATTACAATATAACAATTTTTTAAATAAATTTAAAAACTGTACAATTTCAAAACTTATTATATAGGGTTACCATCCATATTCCTTTAAAGCGTCGTCTGCAATAAACAGTAACAGTAAAGGCTGTAGACACAACGTCAAATGGATGCTGATTCAATGTCGCTCAATCGTCGC
>NW_017304136.1:11950-19154 GCF_001594115.1 Trachymyrmex septentrionalis | reverse complement strand
AAGGCTGTAGACACAACGTCAAATGGATGCTGATTCAATGTCGCTCAACGTTAAATCGATGTTAACTCAATGTCGATCGACGTTAATTCGATATTGATTGATCAATCACTTGTAGCTGGGGATATAGACTAATAGATTTCAACTATTTCGCTTATGGACTTACTATATGCCGTATTACATCTCCAGCTACAAGTGATTAATCGATCAATATTGAATTAACGTCGATCGACGTGTAATTAACATCAACAATTTGATATCGAGCGACGCTGAATCAACATCGATTTGACGTTGATCTATCAACCATTTTTTACTGGGCCGGAAAACCAGCTTACTCTCGATATATCTGCAGTCTACGGTGTACTGTAGACGACACTTGAAAGTAACATGTAATCTATTTGAGGTCCAAAAACAGTGTATTTTTATTTTCCATTTATTGTACTCTCTTTTTGAGAAATGAGACAAAATTTTAAACTATTACTTAATATTAAATTTATTATTTTATAAAAAATTATGCTTGGTTTGTAACTAAGACTGGGTTCGCTTTGAACAATATACATATAATATACAGAGCATTTTTCACACATGAAAGGAATCCACCTAAAAATAAACTGTTTGGGATCTTCAAAATAATTATGAAAACATGTAAGTGGACACATTGTATGATGTTTAAGATTTAAAAAAATAAGTATTATATATCTTTCACCCAAGATATATATATATATATTGGAGATAATCGTTTAAAGGAGTTCTCTTTTTGTGTGGAGGAGTTCTCTTATCATGTGTAGTTAAAATTACGAAATATATAAAATTTGTATACACTAGAAAAAATCAAGCGCACACTTCGCGCGTGCTACT
The DNA here is from genome assembly GCF_001594115.1 of Trachymyrmex septentrionalis. Lineage (NCBI taxonomy): Eukaryota > Metazoa > Arthropoda > Insecta > Hymenoptera > Formicidae > Trachymyrmex > Trachymyrmex septentrionalis. The sequence continues at coordinate 18,299 of NW_017304136.1, read as the reverse complement.
GAGCTTTTGTCATATATATACCATTTACGTACATATACACATATGTACATACATATATGTACGTAATCATTGATTAAGGTACATTATATACATATATTCTCCATCCATAATCCTCCGAAAGGATGTAGTGACGACTTCTAGCATGCCTGTGATGCGCGCGCTGATTGTACACAGCCATAAGGAAGCTACAGTTTAACATCGATTCCGAACGACGATTTTGTTTATAGAAGTGGCAAGGATACTCTCGGTAGTTTGCCATTGTCTGCCGAGAGGAGCTATGAGCGTACCAAAAATTTTTCGATTCTGCCTGGGGTCGAACCCGGGATCTCTGGCATAGCAGTCTCATACGCTGCCAGCTATGCTACGCTCGCGCTCATACATATATGTACATATCAATAATTATGCTAACCTAAAAACTATCCTGAATCAGATCAAAGATCGTTTCAAAATGTGTTGCACTATTGTAACTACTAATATCGATTCGTGTCTGTCTCTCTCTCCCTCCCCTCCTCCCCCCTCTCCTCTACCCTCTCTCTCTCCAGAAACGTTGAATCATAGCATAACAAAATGTTAAAAAGACGTGATAAAAATGTTCATACTTTCAAAGTAATTGCTTTTTGTCTTGCAGACATAAATTAATTCAAGAACATTGATTCAATATTTATTTAATATCATAAATTTTCAAAAATGTTATTTCCTGAATTAACTTATATATAAAACTAAACTTACAAATACAATAATGAAAGAATATATGGGTAATGAGAGCGTCAATACAGCGCGGAAATTGGTCATTGCGCAATTATATCAAGAATTTTAACTAATTCACAATATACATGTATATTGTACTACTATGTCGATACAAGAATTTCCTTGTATGTTTCGGTTTGCTTCAAACCATCTTCGGTAAGTTGTAAACAATTTCGTCGATGATATTTTTTATAAGACATCGACGAAATTGTTCACAACTTGCTGACGAAATGTACAAGGAAATTTTTGTATCCACGGAACTTCTTTCCAAAAGAAAAGAAGAAATAATAATAAATAATTTAAAAAATATAAAAACGCTTGCAAAACTCCAGAATTTTTTTCGTTTCACAATTATATGTTAAAAGTATATTATATATTGAGCAATTAGTTAAATAAATGTATTGTGTAATATTAAGTAATTAGATTAATTAATAAAGTGATATTATCAAGTTTTTGGGAAAAATTTCAATTTTGTTTAGTAAAAAAATTCATTTACTAATGGATCCCATTGCGACCCCAAAATTTCCTTTATAGCACTGCATTCTACATATGTTGGAATATTTTTTAAGAATTTTTTCATATTTTTAAAAATGAATATAATTTTTCATTTATTTACTTAAAGTTTAAAAATTTGATTTTTTTTCTAAAATATTTACTTTTCTCATTAAAATTAATTTTTTTATCTGAAGGTATGGGAAAAATCCTAAAAAATTCATATGTATAAAAATTTTATATACTTTGTAATTTTAATTACAAATGACAATAAAAAGAGAACTCCTCTAAACGACTATCTCCAATATATTGAGTGAAAGGCATATAATCTTATTTTCTTTATCTTTAATGTTATACGTGTTCATTTACATGTTTTCATGATTATTTTGAAGATCCCAAACAGTATTTTTGGGTGGACTCCTTTCACGTGGAACGTCCTGTATATATGTTTATCATATAGAGAGATTTGTTTATAGAGATTTTATCTTTGATTATATATATGTATCAAAAAATAAATTATAACCTAGTAATAATATTTTGTTGAAAAAACTTGTAAGTTGTAAAAACATGAATAGATTTTATTTTTTTAATTGTATTAATGTTAACATTAACAAATCTGGTCACTAAGTAAAATGTGAATAAATATATTTGTATGTAACTTTATGAAGACTGAATAAAGGTTGTTAATAAAAATTATAGTCTAGAAATGTCATTTTATTGAATATCAACATTTAAAACAAAGCTTTTGTCTTCAACTTTTCTTTTTATTTTTTTTTTAAATGTATTCTTTTTATTAATCAATGTATTTTTTTTCGAGCGACTGAGAAATGGTAACACTACATTAATATATTAAATGCATACAAAATACAATACAACTTTTATAAGGTTATAAACGTTCCATGTCTAAGGCTATTTTCCTTTTAGGAGATACAGTATCGTTCTATTTTCGTCATTCATTAAATGTCAAATAGGATAAAATGATGTTTGTGTCAAGTGCGTCCTCTAAAAGAAAAGCAGCCTATGATAAAAGTATCATAGTGCACTACACAAATATATATTAATAATATAGCAGCATCTATAATAATTAAATTACTAAAACATGCAATAAATAACAGAGTCATAATACAAGATTTTTTTTCAATATTGTCATACTACTATCCTAATAGCAAAGACGGCGGAGACAAATTTTGAGCAAAGCCTGCTACCAATTTTTGATTGCAAAAAGGCAACAAACTGTACATAAAATTTGTATTATCTGACCTTGTCAGTAAATTGCTGTCAGTAATACAACAAAGCCTGCTAAACATGTGCCAGCACATTGGTAGCAGAAATCGAATAATTGACAAGTCCTGCATAACCTAACATCAGATGAGAGCAGATTGAGAGTAGAACCTGATTCGAGCAGACTCTGTTCGGTTTCTGATACTCCATATAGCTTGTCAGTAGGCTTTGTCGACAAATCTATAGCCAAATGCGGACACAGATGGTTATGATTTTGTAGTCAAAATCTGATCAAGTTTGGTGCCACTTTGACTCCAAATTGCTAACATTTTGCTATCAGAATACATACAGTACAAATATACTCACATCCATGTTTATTAATCTAGCAGTTCCAGCATTGAGCATTTTTGAAGGACAAAATGTACAATAGATTTTATCTTTATTTTTGCCTTCTGTGTCTTTTTTCAATTCAATAATATCCGTCGACATCACTATTCCACATAAATGTAAAATAAATGTCGGAATATAAATTAATCGGAATATAAATTCACAGACTAATTACGATTAATTGGCCTATACCACCCCTTATGGAATGAATCGAATTAAATCAAGTCGAAACCTATCATCCATGTTCGTGTTTCGAACTTCATTCGAGGAAAGACCGGAGCTGGTTTCATTAAAGTATAGGTCTGTTCGCATTGCTTGCACTTTTGGCACTCAACATCTTCGCTTTTTGTCTTTTTAGGGCAAAATAGGTATTTATCTCATTTTAAGTGCAAAAATATTTGGGAATTTCATGCAACGCGAATAGACCTTATGATAATCGAGTCAGAGAATTCATTACAGAACATACTGACCTGAAGGTCTGTTTTCTGTGACTGAACCAATGTATACTTTTGGAACTTAAAGTGAAATAGATATCTGTTTTGTGGCGACTCGCCACCAGAGAGGTCCAATGGGACTCGTTCGAATTCGCGAAAGCACCGCAGCCACGCGAATTTCCTTTAAATAGAATAGCAATCTAAATTGATCCAAGGCGTATAAGACAGGGCTCACACTATAGTTTGATATTTGTCGAAAGTGAGAAAGAGATTTCTAGTGCAATCTAATGGCACATCAACGTGTTAGTCGTGCGCGACACGCGATATCCAATGACAGTATACCTTTAGAATGAAAATATTGGTAAAGCTGCACACTCATTGGATATCGCATGTCGCGCGCGACAAACCTCGCGCTGATACGCCGGAGACAATAGACGGTACGTAGTACGCCTATTCCTAGCTTAGGTTTCCTAATTGCCTAGTTAGTTACTATTAATTACTGTACCGCGTACTGCGCTCCATGTAATCGCACCCGCAGAGTACTGAGCTCCTATTCTTGAACAGTATCTCATACCACCGACGAGACACTATTAAAGATCGATATCCTTACGGGAGTAAAGCGTCCTTGTGAATATTGAAGTAATTAAGAGTTAAAAACTGAAAATATTGTACTAATTTTATGATTTATTAGTTTAGTAGACATATTTATGCATTTAGAACTCAATAATACTCGATTTTTCTTTAAAATTGTGATTTCAGTGCTATCATCAAAGTTTGATTATCAACAGAGATAATAACTGCAGAGAAAAAATTGTAATTTTTCTGCAATATATAGAATATTATAACTTTACAAATATACATATTTATTTATGGAACATTTATGTAATAAAAAATCATGAATTTAATAATGTATGAGCCAAATATTTATGTTAATAATAACAAATTTGTATCAATTGTCGATAATGTCAGCGTTCTTCAATTATTTCGGGCCCTTGGGGTCCTTTTTATACTGCCGAAAATTTGCCCAGGGTTGACAGTCTTTAATAATATCTCGTTGGTGCTCATACGAAAAAACTAGGGAAATACTATAATTTGCGTTACATATACTATAACATTTCCCTAGTTTTTCGTACGCGATACTTTTCAAGAACAGGGCCCCAAATTCGTTTCATTTATTCGTTTTGTGTAATAACATGTCGAATGAACTAAATTTCATCGGTTTCTAAGGTGATGTAATTAAAGAAAACAAATACTGGAAATTTTAAAGAAGATTGATTATTCTTTTTCAATTAATATTATTTTGAAACAAATAGAGATAATAAATAAGATTTATTAATTAGGTTAAGTGAAGTACAGTTTTGAAAGAAGGATCGGATGCTTAAAAATTATTACTGAATTGATTAATTGCAATTTAATTGCAATGGCTAGATTTAAGAAATGCACAAAAAAAGATATATCTGTATTACTTGAAACAAGTTCTGACTCAATTGTTGAAGAATCAGACAAATCCTATGTTCCAAAAAAAAATACAGATAATGATTCTTTTGACCTTTCCGATTCTGACAGTATCTTTGAGAATAATAAACTTTTATTACAAACTAATGCATTACAAAAAGAGCAAGCTTCTTTACGTCTGAAGTTAAGACGCTCTACAGAACAAAGTATGTATAAGATAGATACTGAATCAGAAGATGAAAAACCTAAGAGATTAACTAGAAATACAAAACGTCATTTGAAAAGTTTGCATGATGAAAATCGAATGTCACATAAGAATGCAAGAATTATAAAATTACCTAAAAGATATTCAGATTATAAATGTTCTTCTAAATCACAAGTATCTGTTTTACAGAGAGATCAGATTAATTATAATGAAAAGAAACTATTGTTAGATTCATTTGATACTATTAATATAAGAAAAAAAGAAATTAATAAGCATGTAGTAAAAAGTGATGATTCAGATTGCAATTGTATTTATTTTCCAAAAACATCATCTACAAAATCAAGATCAAAACTTAATAAACAAAATCATATTTGTTCTATAGAAAATATCAATGATAATACTGCTCCTAAAGTTCATAGAACTAAATCAAAATATACATTTCTCTCTGTAGATGAAGAATTAAAAAAAGTTGTAGATAAAGTATCACCTAATGACAAAATATATCTTGAAACAGATGCGAGACAAAATATTTCATTTGAAGATACGCCTAAAACATCAAGAATTCAGAAAAGTACTCGTAAATCTATTTTAAATATATCTAATCAATATGAATCAATATACAAAGATGAGAATAAGACTGATAAGGTAGAAGTTATACACAAAGTTGGTAAAAATTTATCTATAAAAACTAATCAAAGAAACGAAGCTATTGATTCCTTAGTGGTACAAAATGATTTAAGTACTCCAAAAATTTCTATATTGAAGCAGAGTACTTTGAAACCATCTATGAAAATGAGAGCTGATATCCTAATTAAACCAGTTACACCATTGCAAGAAATCAGAACTAAGTTGCATGTCAGTGCAGTGCCTAAGTCATTACCTTGTAGAGAAGAAGAGTTTAATAATATTTATACATTTCTAGAAAGTAAACTAATGGATAATAGTGGAGGGTAAGTTTGTCTAAACATTTCTTAATATTGACATTTACTTCTTTTTAGTGTACTAAAATTTATATTGCAGAAGTATTTATATAAATGGTGTCCCAGGTACAGGAAAGACTGCTACTGTAAATGAGATTGTGAAATGTTTAAAGAGATCAGTCGAAAAAGGTAAATTAAATCGTTTCGATTTTGTTGAGATTAATGGTATGAAATTATCCGAGCCTCGGCAAGCCTATGTACAAATTTTAAAGCAATTATCTGGAAAAGTTGTAACATGGGAACAAGCATATAATATGTTAGAAAAAAAATTTAATAGCAATGCGAAAAGGCCAATGACGTTGCTACTTGTAGATGAGGTATGTGTATACATGTATCTTATTCTTAATAACTTTATACATGTCTTTATATACATACATATATGTATTCTTTAGGTATCATTTTTTGTATGTATATATATATATATATAT
>NW_017304136.1:8877-11693 GCF_001594115.1 Trachymyrmex septentrionalis | reverse complement strand
CACACTTCACTACAACAATATCAAATATATATATAGATAGTAGCAAGTTCGATTACTCATAACGTTTAAGATTTTTTAATACTAACAAAACAGTAATTGAATATAAATATTAATAGATATTTTATAAAATAAAAAAATATTTAAAAAGAAACACCAATAGTAACACAGACTCTTTGTTAAACGATATCACAACTTAGTGTTAAATTAAAAATTTTGCGACTAATCGCAAAGTTAAGTATATAAGGTATCTGAGAACGCTAAAGATTATTTAGATTTATCAAAAATTATCTTGGATACCCAAAATTACGTTTGGATTGCTGACGAATTACCTAGCCCTTGTACAAAAATTATCTTAGTAACCTATCCCTCTGATTATTTTGTCTTTTAAATTATGTTAATTTTTATTTATTATTTTATCTTTATTATCTTATTTGTTTGACTTCATTTTTATTGTCTTTATTTAAAACAATAATAAGTAAAAGAACTCTTTAAATTTAAAATATTGTCTTTATTAAATTTCTAGCTTGATTTATTATGTACAAAACGACAGGATGTAATATATAATCTTTTGGACTGGCCTACAAAAGCCTCTGCTCGATTAGTAGTTATTACTATTGCTAATACTATGGATCTTCCAGAAAGAGTTTTAATGGGTAGAGTGACGTCGCGATTAGGTCTTACTCGAGTAACTTTCGAACCATACAATTATAAACAATTGTATGAGATAATACTAATCAGACTTAAAAACACAGACATTTTTGAAAATGAAATTATACAATTAATTGCACGGTAAGCATTATTTAAAATAATATTTTAGCATGGCCTTTTTATTTAAATTTTTTAAATTTAAATATTGAACTAATAATATATATACTTTAAATGAATGTATCTTAGAAATATGATTGCACGCCGTTACTATCGGACTTTTAACACAATTCAATTGAAATATTAATAATCCTCCAAATTTAATATATGTATGTATTTAATATATTTGAGTGGCGTTTCTCGTACTTAGGTGATGTAAGTCACATAAACGATCTTGTTTCCAATCTTATTATTATTTCTTTATTTAAATACTCGATATTGACATATTTTATGTGTGTATCTATATTTTTATTGATGCATAACTTTATTATTACCAAATATTTTTAAAATGCTGAGCTCATTTTTATTAATTCTATGAATTATACTCATTTTTTTATAATAGTTAATTTTTATAATGAAATTAATAAAGTTTGATTAAATATTGTAAGCGCATCTTGTATTTTGTATTTTAGTAAAGTATCTGCAGTATCAGGCGATGCTCGCCGCGCTTTGGACATTTGTCGTCGAGTGGCAGAAATTACCGAAACACGCAATAATACTACAGTAAGCGTACAAGATGTAAATGAAGCTTTGTCGGAGATGATAATAAATCCAAAAGTTCAAGCAATAAAACATTGCTCAAAATTCGAGCAAATATTTTTGCAAGCCGTTTGTGTAGAAGTCAAACGAATTGGCGTGGAAGAAGTTTGTTTTATGAATGTTTATAGACAATTCGAATCTTTATGCTCCTTCGATGGTTTGTACAAAAAGAATTTATTAATAAGAGAATGTGTGAAAAAAGAATTATACTATTGCAATTTTTGCTTCTAGGTTACAAAATACCTAATATTACTCAAACTCTTGATATTTGCGCAAAACTGGGTGATTATAGATTGCTAATATGCGAATATGCAAGTAATGATATACATAAAAAAATTTTATTAAACGTATCAAAGGATGAGTTGCATTATGCGCTACAAAAAATTGATTTTGATTAAAGATACGCAAAATATGTCTAATTTATTATTATTAATTTTTGTTCTTAATTTTATTTATTATGCAAAACAACGTAGTGCGTTTTTTTTATGAATTACAATATTACAATTTACTCATTTCTAGTTCATACAAATATATATTTGTCACACATATTGTAATAAAAAATTTATTAAAATATGAATACAGTTTCTAACGATTTCATTTTCTATCAACATGTTATGTTGCAGGAAAATTGTATTTATTGAAAGAATATGTTCAAAAATATACAAGATGTATCTTAAAAAGCGTCCATGAATCACATAGTGTTATTCACTGATCAAAAATTGAGTTTAAAACTTATATGAACCATATGACAATTTTCGCAATAATTAACGAGATATTACAACAAACAATTTTAAGATATTTTTACCGAATTTCCTCTTAAAAACATATTCTTTAGGTAATTTTGAAACGAAAATTTTAATACGAGAATGTCGAGGCTAGAATAATTTTTTGAATTATAAGCTAACTTTAAATGCTTATAAGTAAAAAACTATTTATACTTTTAGAGTCTCTATTATTATTTCTGATTCTTTTCGGATTCTTTTGAATATTATAAGACGAAAATGTTAATACGAAAATATCGAGGCTGTAATAGTTTTCGAATTACACACTATCTTTAACCAATTATAATTCAAAAACTATTGTAACCTCAACATTTTTGTATTAGGATTTTCGTTTCAAAATTACTTCAAAAATATGTCCTTAAGAGGAACTTTGGTAGTTTTGTGAGACACCCTGTATATGTCAAATAAGATGTCTTATAATGATTATGAATTTGTAACTAAGAAGATAGTCTTAAGCAATGATGGATAAGATACTCTTAAGATTTAGATACAAATATAGTAATGTTTGCTCATTCTACCATCTACTAGTAATACTTTATTAATGATGAACACATTTTTTCGAAAATTACAACAAATCATGAATTTAACTTTATCTTTATCTGATTTTGAGCGTCACGCGTTAACCGACGC
>NW_017304136.1:0-8777 GCF_001594115.1 Trachymyrmex septentrionalis | reverse complement strand
AACACATTTTTTCGAAAATTACAACAAATCATGAATTTAACTTTATCTGATTTTGAGCGTCACGCGTTAACCGACGTTTATGAAAAAGCATCTTAAGGCTGTATTGTCATGCTAACACTCGAGCGTCTGCATGAAAATACAACCTAATGCATAGTGCATAATAGCGCGATTCCATAGTACGGAACGTATGTGCAACATGGAATTGGCGGAATGCTCATGATGATATGTTTTACGTTCGTTCTGCCGATTTTTATGCGCATGCAATATACGGAATAGTCCGGAATTGCCAGAATTGTGAGAATTTGTGCGGAGAAAACGAAGGACCGGTTTCACCAAGTAAGCTAATCGGTCGATTAAATTTCACATTAAAACAAGCATATACAAAAAGTTGGAAAAGCGAGGTTCACGATAGACTTATTTATATTTCAATCATTAGATAATACTATTAATTTTAATTAATAAATGTAACTCTTAAATACCAAAACCCCAAAGCTTTTTCAATCATATATATATATTTTATAATTCCGCTGTAAATTGAATTTCTGGCTTCATCTACCATTAGTTTAGATCTTCAACTATCAGTTGAAAAGTTTGCATCAAGTCGGTCTCTGTATAGCAGCCGAGTAGGAACGACACATTTCGAAGTGGGATACTAAATAGTGTGTTATTTACGTTTGCAAAGTGAAAATCGTAGCAATTTTTTTATTCACGTTTTTATGTAAATTTCATCATTTTGAATTGTAAATATTACTGTGCGCCCTATAAAATTTTCTTACTGTAATTATAACTTTTTCACGAATAATTAGATGAAGTATAATTTTTAAGGATGGACCTCCCCTCCCCCGGATTGTAAAATTACCGGATATCGGATATCCGGATAGAATGTAATATCGGATATTCGGTTGGATTTTTGAGAAGACGATTTCTTCGAATTGGATATTCAACATTTTCCAGATACTGGACTGGATTCAAAGAAAGTAGCTTCCAAAAACAAAAAAAATTCTTTAGAGAAAAATTTTCCAACATTATATAACATATTACAGCATCATAAGATATGCATACTTGTTCCTAGAACATTTGCATAAGAAAGAAAAAAATCAACAATTTAATGATATCAAATTCAACCGGATATATTCTCGGATACTAATAATATCCGGATATCCGGTCAGATAGTAAAAGTGCCGGATAATATTGGATATCGGATACTTTCCGGTTTGTCCCTAATAATTTGCTTTCGTGCCATGGACAATAATTTGCCATCGTTGTTATGTAGTTTACATCCACTTTGTCAGAGGGCAGTAGAACGCGGCAGCATTTTGTGGTTACAAGTTTTGGGCCGTTCTCTCTCAGGTTTCTCTCTGGCTGCAGATCTCTTCCACCATGTTATTCCTTTTATCAGGATCTGATCATAACGGGCGCAGTGAAAGTATCGTTCAACTATAATTTGCTGCTTATTAAAAATTGTGAAATATATATTTAATTGGTTTAGGGATTATATTTACTTTGTTGAATATGGATTACAAAGATGAGCAGATCAATGAAATTGAAGCGTTGGAGTCGATTTATTGCGGGGAATTGGAAAGTACGTGTTATTAAAATTCTAACCTATAATCCAATGTCAAAATGTGACCCTATGCAGCCAAGTAATATATACTGATCGGTAGTATTGAATTAGTAACAAAATTTTTAGTATTTTTACAACCTTACACGATCAGTATTATTGACAATATATTTCACTTTAGTTTTACATACATTGGTTGTTTTCCAGCTAGGACACAGAAACGTTACACTGTTTCACTGTGTCCGGTTTATGCTTTGGTTTTAATCTTAGTCTTCAATCTTAGTCCTAACTAAGAATTAGTCCTAACTTAATTTTAACGACTAAAATTAAAAGATAGGAATTTTCTTGAAACTAAGATTAAGATTACTGTTAAGACTGGAGAAGCATAAATGACCTTATGGCATTCTTTGTTGTCAACTTTTAAGACTAATGCCTGTATTCATAGTCAGATCTTGTACTTAAGGCTTCCTTAAATTTATCTTTAGATATTCCGGATTAGCCAATGAAATAATTTGTAGAGTATCTGAAGATAAATTTAAGGAAATCTTAAATATAAGGCCTGACTATGAATACCGGCATGATTAAGACTGAAGCATAAACCAGGCATAATACTTGTTGAAACGCAGTCTAATTTTATAGTGTAACACCAGAATGCATTGTAGTCTTCCATTCTTATTTTTATAATTATATTTAGCGTATCAATAATAGATTTATGATTTTTATTTAGACTTTAGTTGTAATTTTTTTAGAATTGGCGATTTGTGAAGGTTTTATTGCAAAATAAGTACGGCTATCAAATAACTTTTTGAAAAGTTGATAATATTGACATATTTTATAAGCTTGTACTTAGCTTTTTACAGTGTGTCGAGCAGTGTAACACTATCATAGTTGGAACACTTTGTATAAGACTCAGAGTACTTTCTAATAAGGAACTTAACATAGGCAAACAATAAGGATGATTCATTGTGTTACACTGTGTCTGACTGTGTTCTTGCTGGAAAGTATCTACAGTGTTAACTGAGTCACCTGTATATGTTGTTTGGAAAACATCCATTATCTATTTCACTGTGCATATATATGTGCGTATATATATATGTATGTGTGTGTATATATACATATACGTGTGTGTGTGTGTGTGTGTGTGTGTGTGTGTGTGTGTGTGTGTGTGTGTGTGTGTGTATTTGTGACATATGAAGTCTGTTCTTTTTGGCTGAATTTTGGCATCAGTTTATTTTTTTTCTTTTCTCTCCAGGAGGAAAGAAGAGGAAGAAACATGAACCAAAAAGAACAGGTCTATGATAAATCCGATCACTTATACTACATTAGATCATATTGAAAGCTGCTTTATATAACATATCTCAATATGCAGTGATATAATAGGTATAATCAATCATATATCAATTTTTAACAATAAAATGATACATATACATTTTGTTAAATAACTTAACAATATCATTAGTAGATAGTTAAGCGTTTAAAATATTTATATATACTTTTACATTAACTCTGTTAATTTAACTCTTCTAATTTTATGTAAAGCATTAACTCTGCTAATTTAACTCTGCTAATTTCATGTAAAGCAGCTTTTAGTGCATTGATCTAGCGTAGTGCAACTGACTGAATTCACTAATAGATCCTAATAAAGCAACATTGATACTCGAGAAAAAATTCAGATTATTGTCAGTATTCTATGCCAATCCATAAATATTAACCATATGATCAGTAACATTGTCAGTATTTATTAATCCTTAATATACATCTTTAGGTTATATGTGTCCTGTGCATATTATATTATTTTTTCTGAAATATTAAGAGCACTTGGTTAAATACCGGTCTCTTTTCTATTCCTAAAAAGAGTTTGGCGTCTAGAGAATAAGTTTTGTGCATTCCGGCCTCAACATGCGTATTCTTTAACTAGAATAACTCCGAAGTTCACCCGTGGATCATAAATGATCATCATGTGTATAGAGTGTACATTTTTGTAAAAAAATTTTTTTCTTTATTTTCTATTAATTCTCGTTTGTATTGCGAATATTTTATGAATTATTAAAAAAAGAATTTAAGGACAACATATTAGCCCTTAATAAACGCATAGTTTTTAGCACTCTTGTATTAAATGTCTAATATTATATATTATGTTGTCTGTAATGTTATAAAGAACATTTTCCTAATAAATTATAATATTTTTTTAACACAATAGCAATAATAAAATGTATTGTTTAAAATATAAATGCAATATATCTTCATTTATAATTATTCATTTATATCAAAAAAATATCATTTTCAGGTAATATAATTTTACTAAATAATTAAATTTTTGTGACAGTTGACACTTGAACTATTTCTGCTTTTGTATATAATTTGGAATATTAACTTCAAGATATTAAAACATATTTTCTCTTTTAAATATTTTTATTTTAGAATTTTACATTTTTGTATAAAAAAGATTTTCCTAATTTTTGTTAATTATATTTAGTTATAACAATTTATATACAATTTGTTATAAATATATAACTTTGCAAATACTTTGTAAAGATGTCAAAATATACATAAAAATCTTTTAATAATTTTGCTATACTCACTAAAAATGATGAAAATTAATCTAGAACACGAATGACTGAGCATGTGTAGTAAGGATGCCCAAAACTGGGTGTGCATTAAAGGTTAATATTGACAATATTATTGACTATGTAGAGTCACCTTAAGGCAAGTGATATAATATATAATGATAATACTGAATTTTATAATGAATTACTATTTGCCATGAATAATACAAGTGTGTATACGTTATACAGTTTTAGCGACGGAACCATTTTATACATTTGCTATACCAATTAAAACAGAAGAATATGAACCAGAAACTGGCAATGGTCTCAGTTGTCGATTAGAATTTACATATACAGCCAAATATCCAGATGAGCCACTGCTTATATCAATTACGGAGCAAGAAAATTTTGAGGATGGCGACGAGAAATTGAAGGCACATCTGATAGAACAAATGAATGAAAATCTTGGAATGGTAATGGTTTTTACGTTAGTTAGCACAGTTCAAGAATGGCTTAATGTACAATGGGACAAAATAAAACTCAAGAGAGAAGAGAATGCTGCTCAAAAACTGAAAGAGGAAGAAGAAGCAGAAAGGGTAAAATGTTCTAAATAGATCTATATAGATGATAATTTTAATTTTTTTTTCATATATAGAGACGATTTGAGGGAACTCGTGTAACAGTGGAATCTTTCCTAAACTGGAAAGAAATGTTTGATGAAGAAATGGGCTATACAAAACGGAAAGAATTGACAGATCGTGAGGGCAAAAAATTAACAGGCAGAGAATTATTTATGACTGATAAGACACTAGATCAATCAGATCTTAAATTTTTAGATGATGGTAATTTTTTAAAATAATTATTTGACTTTCATTCTAAGAGAGATACTAATGTTGCATGTCATGTTATGCAATTTTGATCAAATAGGTGATGCTGTAAAAGTAGATGAGAGTTTGTTCCAAAATCTGGACGACTTAGAGTTAGATGATGATGAAGATGATCCAGACTATGATCCAAATATCTCGGATGATAGTGCCTAAACAAGATTCAATAGTTACCAAAATGATGCATAGATCAAATTGAATAAGAATTTATTAAATCATTAAAAAAGAAAAAAGAAAAATGAGTATATAAATATATATATATGTATATACAGGATGTCCCACAGTTATTGACAAACCACTTTTGTGTAGAGTGGATTAAACTGACGATGGGTCGAAAAGTCTATTATTTTACATTTTTCGCATTAGTTAACGAGTTATTAGTTTATGAAAATAGTTAAATTCGCCCAGTCAAATGCAAGCGCGCAGCAAGATAAAACCGTTCATAGTCAGAGAGATGCACGTTCATTGTCGCTAGACGACATATGTTTACAAGTGATATTGGTATTAACATGTCTAACAACGGCAAACCCGCGCTTCACTGGATAAGTGGATCTTATGTCGCCGTGCTTTGGCGATAGGCCGGGCAAATTTGGCTATTTTTATAAATTGATATTTCCATATTAACCATTGCGAAAACCGTAAAATAGTTGATTTTTTGATTTAGTTTAGTCTGCTCTATCTATAAGAACCCTTTATCAATAATTGCAGGACACCCTGTAGTGTATATAATATATATATATATATATATATATATATACTCTAAAAAATATTTTAGGTATTAGAATTTTTTTGCAAGTTCTTGACATCTAGGACACTGTATGTAGTAAATAATGACAATGATAAATAAATTATTATGAAATAGAAAATTTATTCCTTCAATGCTTTATTGAAAGATAATTCACAAAGTGGAATATTTAAGGAATCAAATAATTTTTATACTTATATATATGTATATATAAATTACGTTCATGTTCTGATTATATTAAAGAAAAATGTTCTAATTATTTAGCCCCCATCCCCATTAATTATTACCCCCCATCCCTATTTAAAATCTTAATAAAAATATACTCGAGAAGATATAAAAATATATCTTAATAAAAATATAATTGACACGTTTTCACTTAAAACAAAAGAGTCAGACATAGAAACAGCCTCTTCGTCGGCCTCATGAATTAAGTTAAAGGTGGAGACTTTAAAGACACGAAACAACAGCGATAAGCGAGGAGCACACTCTACAATAAGCCATTAGTCATAAATCAGAAGTTAGAAGTTGGAAATTGATGACTGTGATTGATCAACTTCCAGCTTATAACTTCTGATTTATGATTAATGACTTATTGTAGAATGGTCATTACATAACGCATGAAGGCCGCAGCACAAATCTTTGCATAACGCATTGTAGCGGGTTGCTACATATAATGAATGTCGGTAAAAGAGGAAACTCACTAAGGAGGCCAGACTCGACGCTGTTTGGTCGGTCCTGGCGTTTCGTTTCGATCCCACACTACTAGACTTACCAGTAAGGCGATGTAGTGGGGATCTGCCTTAGACGCCCTGGAATCAAGTTTAGGTGGCTATGCTATTTAAAGCAAGTTCGCGTGACTGGTATTTTTGCGAATCCGAGCGAGTCCCCCATTTGGACCTCTAGTAGCGGTCGCCACAGCATAACGCATAGAGCATAAGCGAATTAATCAGAATTTTCCCTTTTTTCTTATTCCATGAAATAGAAGAATTTTGATTCATTGATTCCTTTATACAGTATGCGTTACGCAAGAGTCTGTGCTGTGGCCATGACTCTTGCATAACACATTGCATAAAACATGAGGCATAAGAAAATCAACCAATCAAAGTTCTTTATTTCACGGAAAGAAAGGAAATAAAGGACTTTTATTGGTTCATTTTCTTATGCATTATGTGTTATGCATTATGCAAGAGTCTCTCCGCTTTAATAAAGCACATAGAAAAACGTAAGACCGTAAGATGTAGTCAGTAAGGAAATCGTAAGATTGGATTCGCTATTGATCTTACGGTCTCTATCATGATTGGACAATTTGCTTCCCGACAATTGTGCTCACGGTTTAACGCATAACGTGTAATGTATAAAAAAAATGTACCAATTAAAGTCCTTCATTTTCTTCCTTTTTTTTTCTTTTTAATGAAATAAAGAACTCTTTTTTTTGGTTAGATTTCTTACATTAGCACAATTATATGAACCAAATATCGATTTATCATTTCTAGCCTTGAAAAGTAGACGCTAAGAAAAGTGGATGTTGCTATATAGTTTACATCCACTGTATTAGAGGGCAGTAGTGCGCAATAGTATTTTGCGGTTACTTAGTTTGGGCCGTCAGGTTCTCTTTTAGGTTTTTCTCTGGTAGGAGCTACGGTTGGAAGAAATAGAAGCATGTGACGTGAACAAACCTAAAGAGATAGTGGATGTATTTGAACTGGATTAGTTTTTTTTTTCCCCTTAAATGTTGGCATTTCCATAACTAAACCAATAAGTGTTCCGAATTTATCGTCAAACTCAGCTACTGGCTTCTATTGGTTACGAGATAAGACAGCCGACGGGTTCGGAACACTTTTTGGTTTAGTTACGGAACTGCCAACATCTAAGAGGAAAAATAAACTAAGCTAAGAATATATCCACATCAATTTACATAGTCGCATAAACGCGCGTATGTGTGTGTGCATAAAGAAAATTATCCAATCACATTTTTCCCATAAATACGCACGTAAAATGTGATTGAATAATTTTCTTTATGCATACATTTATGTGGCTATGCAAATTTGTGTGGATATACCCTGACCCGGTTTGGATATACCCATTATAAGCCGCAGAACAGACTTTTGCATAACCCATAAAGCATAGTGCATCTAATAAAAGAGAATCTAATAAAATCCCAGAGAATCTAATAGAAGAGAATCTAATAAAAATTTTTCTTTTTCTCATTCCATGGAAAAGAAGAATTTCGATTGGTTGATTTCCTATGCATTATGCGTCATGCAAGAGTCTGGGCTGTGTTCATAAATTATAGTGTGCGGAGGTATATTATCACAGTTGTATCACGGCTACTCCGGGACGTCACAGATAAATTGTCAAGGTAAAAATCCCGGAGATACCCACGATACCCTTGTTGCTGAAGTTCCTCTGTCAGTGGCAAGTAATTGGCAATTTTCCACGCCCTGGCGTCCTCGAAAGCTACCCAGCGGTTCTCAAATGGCACCGTGACGTCGCAGATGAAGACACTTTTGGAGGACTCGTGCCTGATCACGAAATCAGGTCGTAGCACCTCCAATTCGCCACTGACGCTGCTACTACCGCTACTATCTTAGCTCAGAGAGCCGACAAGCGATCAGGACTTGTAGGTAGGATTAGGTCGGGTTAGATTGGTCGGATTAGGTCGGGATAGGTCGAGTTAGGTCAGATCAGGTCAGACTCAGGTTCCCCCTCTTCGTGGGCCACCTTGTCGTGGTGAGGGGGCTTGCGGGGCACCCTAGGGTGCCCTTACCAAGAGCCCACAGTACCCCAGTCATGGGGTACGGGATGGAGACGGGTCGGTGGGGCCGCTCGGACGTTTTCCGAGGTAGGGTCCATCGGCCCGGACCGCCTCTATCGCTGCTACCATTGCGACGACGCGAGGGACACGGCGGATCATACCCTCCGGGAGTGCCCGGCCTGGAGGGTGCAACGCCTGTCCGTAGTGGAAAAGATTGGGGAGGACCCCTCGCTAGCAGCGATGAGGAAGATGGTGGAGAGCGAGGAGGGTTGGCGGGCAGCAACCT
>NW_017304135.1:2549-5658 GCF_001594115.1 Trachymyrmex septentrionalis | reverse complement strand
ACGCGAGAATTTTTCACAATTCGACGAACGGATAAATTTTGGAGCGGAACATGGACAGATATGTGCATTGAACAGACATTGATAAAGACGATGAAAAACATTGCTGGACTGACTCACGGACGAGGAAGATAATGTTCTGACTACGTGGACTCTGGGCACGGTACTTCTGCATAATATTTGCGTTGAAATTGAAGAAGTTAGCAACGTACACTGCTGGTCAATAATATTTGAACACCATGCATACTTATACGGTATAAGGATAAAAATGTTTAAGACAAACATGGATATTTTATCAAAATCAAAGAAACCATTATATTTATTTATAAAATATAAAAAACAAAACAAAACATTATCATTTGATCCTTACGATTGGAAAAAATTAAACCTTATGTGTAATCTACTAAAAATAAATATTTAGTTGACAACAATGATCAATTTCCATTCCGCATGGCGCTGTATCTTTATCCGTGTGTTTGCAAATATTTCCGTTATGTTTCTTTTATGTTATCGTAACGTGAAAACAATTGTAAAAAGTTGAGAGACAAGGATTTGATAACAAGGTATGTGGTGCTCTAGTATTAATACAAGTTTTTATTTTTTATTAAATAAAAAAATGTTTGTATAAATTATAAGAGATAACTCCGCGATTGCGAGTAAATGTGGACCGAGAGACGAGGGCCGTAATCAATACATACTACAACAATGATGGTCTTTCTATTCGTAACATTGCCTCAAACTGAAGATCCCCAGATCCTGTTGCATACACTATCAAGCGTTTTCGTGAAATTAGAACCAAAAAAGATCGACCACAAAGTGGGAGGCCACAGGTGATTACGAAAACTGAAAATAAATCCATCGTGCTGCTCTCCAAACGAGATAGACGGCGAACTGTTCCTATAATTCAAGCAGATTTTAACTTAGGTCACGACAAGCAGATATTTGTAGCAACTATCAAAAGAAGACTTAGATCAGCTTATCTTTTTGATAGAGTTGCTGTACGGAAATCACTTCTTCATTCAGTAAATAAAAAAAAGCAATGGGCACAGAAACACAAGAATTTGATTGTAAAAGATTAAAAAAAAAATGTTATACGTAAATAATCAAACAAAAAATGTTATAGACAGATGAGTCCAAATTTGGGACATTTGGCAGCAAAAGAAAAATATACGTACGATGCTTGGCGAATGAAAAGATGATGCCCAACTGCATTACACCAACTGTTAAACATGGTGGAGGATAATAGCTTGAGGGGCATTTTCCTATGGAGTGAGTGCTCTGTATAGAATCAATGGAAATCTTGACCAAAAAGGATACCACAAAATCCTTGTTTATCCTACAGGAAAAAAACTGAGCGGCCGGTGATTCATTATGCAGCAAGATAATGACCCGAAACACACATCAAAATGCAAAAATTTCTTGATAAAGAAAAAAGAAGAAAATACATTAAAATTAATGGAATGGCCACTGCAATCGTCTGATCTAAACTCAATCGAACTTTTATGGGAAGAACTTAACCGTAAAATGAGGAACCAGTGTTCAACTTTTCAAGAAAGCTTCTGGAATATATTAGAAGCTCTTGAAAGCAATTAGAGCCAATTGTTTTGCAAAATCTAATCAACAGGATGCCTAGAGTAGTTAAAAATGTGTTAAGGGCTAAAGGTGGCTTCTTCGATAAAAAGAAGATTTGACTTTTTCTAATCATAAGGGTCTCAAATAATAATATCTTGTTTTATTTTTCTATACTTTATAAATAAATATAATATTTTCTTTAATTTTAATCAAATATCCATGTTTATTTTATACATTTTTATCCTTATACCGTAAGTATGCATGGTGTCCAAAGATTTTTGACCGGCAGTGTATGTTTTGCTGCACCGAACCGAACAACACGTCGACATGAGAACATCACAAATTATTCGCGATAATGAAGATGCGATAATGCAGACACTTACCGACTGGCTAGCTCAACACCTTCCTTTCCCAGAAATCCAAGAACTGATAAGTACTGAAGTGATTGGAGATGAGAAAATAAACTGCCACATGGCACAAGAAATCGGGACATCAAACATGTCTAAGGTAATCGGTATTGATTTTCACTCAGTTAAATTTAAACGAAAAAATAATGTGATTTCTCTTGCCTCTGTCAATGTAAATCTTTGGATTGACAACGTCGTAACTGTAATAAATCCACTATTCATTTTTTAAAGAATGTGCATAGCGAAACAATCAGATGAAGAGCTGCAAGAATATCTTCAATAGGAGCTGGCACCATTTCTTATATCGCTTTTCACAGAAAATGGTATGCGAAAAACAGGTAAATCAACTATTTATAAATTATTCTCGCTGTGTGCCGATGATATCGAATTTGAAAACAATTTGAAAACAATTTGAAAGTGTATACGTTATTGATACATTTCTTGTTACGTAGAATGGTTTAGCGTCGCAGTGAGTTGTTTGCGTGAATTTGCGAAAGCTACGTACAGTTTGTGAAGTCAAAATATCAATCGAATGCTATTATAGTTTTTGATGGTTATTCAGACGACGCAGCAAATCGTATGAAGATTGCAGAACGCATCGCGAAAGCATTTCTCAGCTAATTTTGATCAGACCATAGTGTCTATGGTTTCTCAAGATAAATTTTTCGGAAATAAAAATAATAAAAGATTCATTTCAATGTTAATGAGCAAACTTAAGGATGCGAACTTCACTGTTAAACAAGCCCCAGAAAATGCTGATACTGATCGTCAATACTGCCACTGACACCTCATCTGTATTTGATTCGATCATAATCATCAACGAAAATGTGGATTTTCTAGTTCTCTTGACAACTCTAGCTTCAAACCAAGCCAATTATATTTTATTAAATTGGGCAGAGGAAAAACCGAACAACAGGTGTACTCTACTTCAAAGCTACTGTTACGAGAAATGGCAAAACATGTACTGTTTCTCCATGCATTTAGTAAGTGTGATACCATGTCTGCTTTCTTTAACAAAGGCAAAATTAAATTTCTCAACACATTGCGGAAGAATATACATTTGATAAACATTATACAAATTTTTAATGAATATAACATTATCCTTAAAGATGCTGGAGAACGTTTTCTTCTAG
>NW_017304135.1:1852-2449 GCF_001594115.1 Trachymyrmex septentrionalis | reverse complement strand
CAAAACATGTACTGTTTCTCCATGCATTTAGTAAGTGTGATACCATGTGTGCTTTCTTTAACAAAGGCAAAATTAAATTTCTCAACACATTGCGTAAAAATACACATTTGATAAACATTATACAAATTTTTAATGAATATGACATTATGCTTAAAGATGCTGGAGAACGTTTTCTTCTAGTATACGGATGTACTGAAGATGAACACATGTCGTTAAATGCGCACAAGTACTGTTTCTTGAAATCTGCCAATAATCGCACTTTCAATTTCGCGATGTTGCCTCTTACATCAGCATCCGCACAACAACACTCATTGCAAACATATTATCAGGTTCAACAGTGGCGTGGAAAGATAAACAATCTGGTGGAATGGGGATGGTAATGCCAAAACATTGGCCTTACTCCGATTATTACGACTAAGAAACCGGACAGTACCGGACATACTATTTTAAACGATTTCCTGCAAGTGCAAAAAAGGATGTCGGTCACTTTGCAGTTGCAAAAAGGCCGATCTTAATTGTTCAGTAATTTGCTCGTACTGTGATGGATCATCGTCCAAGAATGTACAAGAAATTGCACGCGACGAAGATGATTTCAAA
>NW_017304135.1:364-1752 GCF_001594115.1 Trachymyrmex septentrionalis | reverse complement strand
TCTTAATTGTTCAGTAATTTGCTCGTACTGTGATGGATCGTCGTCCAAGAATGTACAAGAAATTGCACGCGACAAAGATGATTTCGAGGAGTCGACAATCCATACAATGATCCATCCTTCATCTGCAATTGATTAATGTTATAATATTATTTATTAATTATATCATTACTGTTTACATTCATGCGATATTATATATTACAACATTCATTTTTATATTTAAGATGTAATAATAAAACCATAAAATATACAGTATTAAGGCTTACTTAATATGATTCCTGCACGTACTTCGTCAAAGCATGTTTTTTTTATTGCGATCTAGCTTCGAAAGTATTTATTGCACAAAAAAACTTGTAAGATATAATTTATAGAAAATTTACTCAGCTTTATTTTTTAAAAATAACTATTTTTGCGGTAGAATACGTCAAACCCGAGATATTTCGAAAAAACTTCAAAAAACTCTATTTTTTCGTAGGTTTTTCAATATGCTAGCGGTAAAAAAAATGTGGCAAAACATTGACTACAGTTTAGGACACTCAAAACTATGAGCCTTTTAAATATAAAAACTCCTGTATTCATTGCGATCAAAAAATCTCTGGGCTATTCCCTATTTTCCTAATTTAGTATTTAGCAGCGCCAAGTTTTTTTGCATAAAGTATTTTTTTTCATTAAAAATTTTTTTATTGTATACTGTAATGTTCTTAATTCTTTGTGATAATCCTTAGATTGAGTAAGATAACGCAATTTTGTGATATAACATTTTAAAGGAAGATTAAATAATTACTACCACACTTGGTATGGAACAGGAAAAATTTTTATAGATATATAGTAGATATACAAGTTATATTTTTAAAATTAAAAGTTACGAAATCTTGGGAATTTTTAAAAGTAATTTTATACAATTTTTAAAAGTAATTTTATACAATTAGTGCAACTGAAATGCTTCATATTATTTTTGAAAGTACGCATACTTCTTGGAATTAAACTAGGCGTCAGTTATTGATATCAAATCTTTTGTACAAATAATATACTCGTATAACATATTTTTGTAGCTATTCAAACTGCGCGCCGAAATTTTTCCGGACTTTATCAAACGCAATTAAACTACTGCAATAATATCACAAGTTAAATTAAATTGACAAGCAAATTCTCAATCTTCAATCCGATATCATATTATAAGGGTATTAATGTGCCGAAAAACTTTAAAAAATTTATTGCAAAAAATATTACCTCAATATTTTGGAGGATTATTAGGAGTATAAATAGGAGTATAAGTTTCCGCCGTTTTTTATCAAAAAATGGGCATTTATTGTGAAAGAACGGTACCTAATGTTTTATTCGAAGTATTGTCCATCGCTAGCCATTACTTTTTCCCATCTTTCTGGCAGCAT
>NW_017304135.1:0-264 GCF_001594115.1 Trachymyrmex septentrionalis | reverse complement strand
CCATCTTTCTGGCAGCATACGGATACCGCGTCGGAAAAACGCTTCATCTTTTGAAGCTATCCACGAATCGACCCAATTTTTGGTATCTTCATATGATGTGAAGTGTTGCTCAGACAGGCCATGCGCCATCGATCGAAACAGGTAGTAATCAGAAGGAGCAATGTCTGGTGAATACGGCGGGTGAGGTAAAACTCCCTAATTGAGTTTCCAAGTAGGATTTGACCGGCGCCGCAACATGTGGACGAGCATTATCATGCAGAAGAA
>NW_017304134.1:0-1119 GCF_001594115.1 Trachymyrmex septentrionalis | reverse complement strand
AAAATGTAGACGTTTCGGTCACCATTTGACCATCCTCAGTACAATTATAATAAACCTTAAAATTATTCAATTCTGAAATACTTAAATTAGTAATCTTAAATTTAATACATAATAGAATCTCGCTTATTTTTACTTATTGTATTTAACAGTATCGCCTCTACCAGATTGCAGTTAATAAACAAAAATTTTACATAATGTTTGTAGCATCAATATTATAATGCTCAAATTCCTCTTAATTATTTTATGGAATCCAGTATGACAAAATTTTTGTCGAATTAATATTGTGAGGTTAAGACTTCTTCTTGTCATTACGAAAACATGTATGACCCAGGAGCAAATAGAGTTTTTAATTGTTTTCGAACTCTCTCAAGTTCCAACCCAATGACAAGCCGCCAATGAGAAACACCAAGTGGTCATTTCTATGTGAAAGTTAATATGCCTCTTTGAAAATTAGTTTAACTGTAATATTTTTCTTGTATTTTAATTTCATTACGTACTTTTTATATTTAAAATTCATTCCTAGTTTACAAAGAATGAATTCTTACCGAACGACCGAAAAAGAAAAGGAAAAAGAAATAATATAAATTAGTAGACTTACGCGTATCTCCCAGTACAGCCTCCCACACATATAGGACACTTGAGCAGTCTTAATACTAGCGAATTCACATTTGAAATGACAAGAGTTAAATCTTTGGTCTATTTATAATTTCAGAGAAGAGAAGGGAATAAGGAAGGAGAGGGGGAGGTGGAGAAATTTAATAAGTGGGGGTAGGATTATTGTTTTAGAAGAGGGAGATAAATGTCAGTATCACTTTGCTTATTCAAAACTTCCGTTTGCATTTTTATATGAATCATTTCCGAAATACTTCTTTTGTAGAAGGAGCGTTCTGAATCTAAGATTTTAGTATTCTCCCAGTCCATACAATGATCATTATTTATCCGATGATTCGAAATCACTGAAAGCGCCTCGACAGGTTTTTTAACATCGTTCATGTGTTCTTTTAATCTTGTTCTTAGTTTTCTTTTGGTTTGGCCTACGTATGCATAATTGCAATCTATACATTCTATTTTAACTAATTTAAGTATTTCAGAATTGAATAATTTTAAGGTTTATTATAA
>NW_017304133.1:386-1083 GCF_001594115.1 Trachymyrmex septentrionalis | reverse complement strand
GAACTGGGCCTGATCGAGTCGTAAATCAACCTATGGGGTCTGCCTGGACCTGAATATAACTATTTCGGAGTAATCCGCTCGATATCTTAAAAAAAAAATTGTTACATATTTTCCGAAATGGGCCTGATCGAATCGTAATATACCCTATTAGGCCTCTGTGGGTCCGGTTCTAACGATTTCGGAATAATCTGTTCTATATATGTCAAAAAAAATTTGATCTTTGTTTTCGAATTGGGCCCGATCGATTCGTAGTACACCCTATGGAGTCTGCCTGGGCCGGATTATGACGATTTCGAAGTAATCGGGTC
Organism: Trachymyrmex septentrionalis; assembly: GCF_001594115.1. NCBI lineage: Eukaryota > Metazoa > Arthropoda > Insecta > Hymenoptera > Formicidae > Trachymyrmex > Trachymyrmex septentrionalis. The sequence continues at coordinate 775 of NW_017304133.1, read as the reverse complement.
GATGTCATTCAAGAAAAAAATTTAATTTCTTTTTTCGAATTGGGCCTGATCGAGTCGTAATACTTTCTATTGGGTCTGCCTGGGCCCGATTATGACGAATTCGGAATAATCTGGTCGATATATGTCAAAAAAAAATTTGATCTTTTGTTTCGAATTGGATCTTGTGGCGTCGGGATACACCCTATGGAGTCTGCCTGGGCCCGATTATGACGATTTCGGTGTAATCGGGTCGGTCTTTCAAGAAGAAAATTTTATTTTTTTTTCGACTTGGATTTTGTGGCGTCGGGATACACCCTATGGGGTCTGCCTGGGCCTGATTATAACTATCTCGGTGTAATCCGGTCGATATCATCCCAAAAAGATTGTTACTTTTTTTCCTTATTGGGCCT
>NW_017304133.1:0-286 GCF_001594115.1 Trachymyrmex septentrionalis | reverse complement strand
GATCGAATCATAATATACCCTATTGGGTCTCTGTGGGTCCGGTTATAACGATTTCGGAATAATCAGGTCGATATCTTTCAAAAAAAAATTGTTACTTTTTTCCGAATTGGGCCCGATCGAGTCGTAAATCACCCTATGGGGTCTGCCTGGGCTCGATAATGACGATTTCGGAGTAATCGGGACAATATAAGCAAAAGAAATCAGATTTCTTTTTTCGAATTGGGCCTCATCAAGTCGTAATACACCCTATGGGGTCTGCCTGGGCCCGATTATGACGTTTTCGGAG
>NW_017304132.1:377-885 GCF_001594115.1 Trachymyrmex septentrionalis | reverse complement strand
ATGATTGTAAAGTTTGAAACAAATCAGAAATGAGACAAAAATTAATTTTTTATTTCATATTTACAAATTCAATTTGACGCTTAAGTTGATAAGTGCATTGTTAAACACATATACATTTTTCTTAGCTATTGATTGTTCTGTTACTATCAATTTTACATTCTTTAGTATTTTATCCAATTTTTGAATATACTGTGTGAGAACTTACCTATGAACGCGTTTTAAGTGTAAATTTAAACACCTGGTTGTTGATACTATGTTATATGTTTTATTATTATACAAATGTTGCATACAGGGTGTCCCATTCATTACCGGTCGATTTGAATTTCGCGCTATTTTTAAAACATCAAACCGATTAACCTCAAACTTCACATATGTCATCTAGACAGATGAGAAATTAATCATGGGAAAAGTACACGGTGAAAGAACGCGTGCAAATTATTCAAGCGTATTACGAAAAATCACGATCTCCAACCGTTTGAATTTTTATTCAAAAAGTAGATCGACCGGT
>NW_017304132.1:0-277 GCF_001594115.1 Trachymyrmex septentrionalis | reverse complement strand
GACCGGTGATGAATGGGACACCCTGCATAGCAGTCATATTGTTTCCTGGTGAAGTAATTCCATATTCAATTGATTAAACGATCTTCCTTCTCCTTTTTTGTTAATTTGTTTGGATAGAATAACCTCAAGTGGCAAGGTAATTCAGGCATGTACTTGTAACTAAATACTTCAGAACAATGATTACATTTCGCTTTATTTGTTAATTAATCTTAATTTGGTTAATTTTGTGTAATTTTTACGTATCCAACGTCGAACTAGAATCCGTTCGTCATCTTCT
>NW_017304131.1:0-861 GCF_001594115.1 Trachymyrmex septentrionalis | reverse complement strand
ACTTCTCCCCGTGAGAAATTCGGTTTAACGGCGCGAATTAGATTATCCACCGCCGAATAACTCGCATAATTCGACGGATCGTACTATAGTTTTTCAAACGTCATCGTTATCGCAATTTTTTCCAGCCGAGCAACCGGCTTTTCCCCGTTTGCAAAGATACGGGAGTATCAGTTATTCGTTAGCGAGAGAGAATCAGTGAGCTTCCCTCGTCTATTTCTTATTCGCAATTTTTACGTTTTTCTTCCTCCTCGGGCTCTCGACGATACGATCGATGTGGAACTTGCTCTTTCGACGTAACAGGCGTAGAACTCGCGCGCGGACGAAGTTTTACGATATTTACAGCATCCGCGTGCGCGGACAATAAACTTTTATTTCTCACCAGTGCAGAAGGTATGTTCAGCACACGGAGTAATCGTGCAAACTGATTTCTACCCACTGCTTTCACGGTTTTTCTCTCGCGCATTGCTTCGTTTATTAAGTCAGCGATATTCGAATCTTTCACGACGTTACCATCTATAGTCACGATTCCGTACTCGTCCCAACTAAGTTTATCGGGCACAGCTTTTCGAAGCAAATGTTTCATCAGTAAGTGTGCATGCTTACGATAAGATTTCGGTACGCTTTCGATTATTTCCTCGATGCTTTTCATCATATAATTATGTTTGAAATTTCGAAATTTTTCACTGTAATATCTGTGTTACTATTGGAATGTGATGGCGGTGGTATATTGGATGTTCGCGTGGGATCGTAAAAAACGTCATCGCTCTCGTTATCATCGGAGGCATCTCGTGTAGCGTCTTTGTCTTCTGCATGTAGTTGTCTTCTGCATTTTCGTTTTCGTTACGTACGTCTTTCTGTCTT
>NW_017304130.1:0-321 GCF_001594115.1 Trachymyrmex septentrionalis | reverse complement strand
TCTGTGCTTTTTAAAATAGAATTATATGATTTCTTACGTAATATGATATTTCTCTATAATCATTCTGCATGTACAAGGTTTAAGTCAGAAATGTAAAAAAACCAATAATTTATTATATATATAGATACATTTTTCTGACACATATAATTGGCATGACACATTAAATATCTCGTAAACTATTAATTTTCTGATAATCGTAATATCCTAATACTTTTATGAATAGAATAATGAGATAAATCAGACGTAAAGAAAACATATATTTGTTTGTTTAACAACATTATTCATTGTACCTACGTACTTTTTTGTAAATAAGCGACCCTT
>NW_017304129.1:266-516 GCF_001594115.1 Trachymyrmex septentrionalis | reverse complement strand
ATTTTAATAATAATTTCATATTTTTTATTAATAATACATTAGCTATAGTCAATTATTAATATAATTATTATCAAAAAATGCAGTTACATAAGAAGAAATAATCGAATAAATAAACTATATATAACAACGATTGACAGGATCTAACATTTTCAAACTAAACACATTGAAATCAGCGCCTTATAGGTCACAGTAAGATGTTGAACTACTGACTTAATATACATTCAATAAAATTGAAAGTATATAATTAATT
>NW_017304129.1:0-239 GCF_001594115.1 Trachymyrmex septentrionalis | reverse complement strand
GAGCCGATGAAATTATCGGATTCACACAATAAATCTGAAACTAATAAATCCCCCCAAATTCTTCCCAATCTTAAAAACTGTAATAATTTTATTGCGAAAAAATATTGCCTCGGCCGGGAGTCGAACCCGGATCTCTTGCATTCCGTGCGAGCGTCCTGAGCCTTTAGACTACCGAGAAGGTACGTTCTCGATATTTGCAATGCCATTAATGACATACACGGATATAGCGATTTACTCCG
>NW_017304128.1:0-577 GCF_001594115.1 Trachymyrmex septentrionalis | reverse complement strand
AAATTGTCATAGTCGGACCCAGGCTGACCCCATAGGGTGTATCCCGATGCCACAAAGTCCAAGTCGAAAAAAAAAAATAATTTTCTTCTTAAATGACATCGACCCGATTACTCCGAAATCATCATAATCGGGTCCAGGCAGACCCCATAAGGTGTATTATGACTCGATCAGGCCCAATTCGAAAAATAAATAAAATTTTCTTCTTGAATGACATCGACCCGATTACGCCGAATACGTCATATTCGAACCCAGGCAGACCCCATAGGGTGTATCCCGATGCCACAAAGTCCAAGTCGAAAAAAAAAAAAATTTTCTTCTTGAATGACATCGACCCGATTACGCCGAATACGTCATATTCGAACCCAGGCAGACCCCATAGGGTGTATTATGACTCGATCAGGCCCAATTCGAAAAATAAATAAAATTTTCTTCTTGAATGACATCGACCCGATTACGGCGAAATCGTCATAATTCGGCCCAGGCAGACCCCATAGGGTGATTTACGACTCGATCGGGCCCAATTCGGAAAAAAGTAACAATTTTTTTTGAAAGATATCGACCAGATTATTCCGAAATC
>NW_017304127.1:410-624 GCF_001594115.1 Trachymyrmex septentrionalis | reverse complement strand
AATAGAAATATCGCATTTCTTTGAAAAAAGGCGTGTAAAGATAAATTCAGTATTTATATAACAGTTCGCAACATTTAATATGATGACGTACATTCTTTATTGTTAATTATTAAATGAGTTTTCCTATTGGTATGACTACTGTTGATTTAATGTCAAGAGGTACAATTTTCTTCTTGATCTGACTCCGAATTTTTTGTATATGAATACCAGACCA
>NW_017304127.1:0-310 GCF_001594115.1 Trachymyrmex septentrionalis | reverse complement strand
TTTTTAAGTTTTATTGGAACTCTCTACATGTATTCAATACCGTGATCAGACCCACAGGAGACACGCAAGTGGTCAGTTCTATGTGTGAATTAAATATGAAAATTAGAACCTGATTAATTTTTTCAGAATTTAAAAAATTTGTGTTATAGCTATTATTGATTGTATTATTTAACCATATGTCAATAATAAATTATTTGTTTTAAAGAATAACTTATTACAACCGAAAGAAAAACGAACAAAAAAAGGAGGAAGCAAAGAAATTAAATAATTTTCAAAAACTTACACGTATCTCACTGTACACATCTCACTG
>NW_017304126.1:0-689 GCF_001594115.1 Trachymyrmex septentrionalis | reverse complement strand
TATATGAAATAAATACATAAAAGATGATTTTTAATTCCATGCGAATCGCAACCCTAATAGCACATGTTAATTCTAAGCACCTTCCGTGGAATTTCGAAAAAGTATATTGCGAACGTTCAAAATACGTACTGTGATGTATTATAGTACACACTAAGATAGTTTCTATGGCTCGCATTACTTTAGTTACTGATACGTACTAAAGATGTCCCATAGTGTGCTTATAGTACAATTACGGTCTGTGAACAGTACCGGCATGCAACTAGGTTATATACTATCGATAATCTGCAGTATGTATATCTGTTACGTCCAAACTCCGGAAAAATGGATTTAAAGAGAGAAGGGAGTAGAAAGGATGGAGCGTGGAAGGATGGAGCGTGGAAGGATGGTCAGACTCTTGTCTCGCAAGTATTTGCCCGGAAGCAAACACTGCGAGACGAACGCACCCTTTTTATTGCCCGCTTCGGAATATGGGTCAACGTCTCGTAAAGACGCTATAACACTTGTTTCCTACGAGCGATGCAATCGTCGGTCCGAATTTCGAATCAGAGAAATCCCTTTAACTCGGGAATGGACCACGTGCGAACTCTGAAAGGGCAAGATTTAATGATTACGAGGTTTTATTAGGGGGGAGGTTTTATTCACTTTTAAAAGTGAATGACGAGAGCGAGAGGAATAATTAGTAACATTAT
>NW_017304125.1:299833-316527 GCF_001594115.1 Trachymyrmex septentrionalis | reverse complement strand
AAAAACAAACTTGAAAAATTTTTTTAATTTGGAAGTCTTTTTTTAATGGTAAATAATATTTGTGCTGTACTATATTATTTTCTACATAATAAATCAAATTTTATTTTTAAAAAATTAAGAATTGTATTTTACGTATATTAATTGAACTGATTAATAATTTATAAGAAATTTTATATATTCATACATTTGAAAAACAATGTGGAATAAATATTAATTAAGACATATTTACAAACAAATTTTTGGTTAAATCTTAATCCAATTTTTTTTTACGAAATATAGTGATTATTATGGCTAAAAGCATATTCCAATTAAAGGGATGGGCGGAATAAAGGCACAATTCTACTTAGATCCTTTTTTTGGCAAAGCTTTTTCACGTAATATTTGTCGTAATATAGAAAAGTATTATAACATGTAATTTTTTAAAAATATTACATAAATTTATTTGATATTGTACCCATTTGTGTATAATAAAAAAGTAGTACGTTATTTTAACTTTTATTAATATCAAGATTTTGTAACTAGACCCTTATTCCGTCCCCTTAATTATAAGAAATAATTAGAGTTTAACTGAAATTTTTCCCGAATCTGAACTGAAACACTCAGCTATAGTAAGTTTTAATTAAAACTGTAAAATTAAAAAATATATAGGAATCCTATAAAGAGTGTGTGTGTGTGTGTGTGTGTGTGTGTGTGTGTGTGTGTATTTATACATGCCCATATATCATATACTTTTTCTTCATAAATGTCAAAATTTATTGAAACAATAAGTAAATTTCGGCTAAAGTAAAAAACCGAAATTTCGGTTGTATGTCAGTTTTGGCCAAAGAATATAAGTACTTCTTCTTCATAAACATCATAATTTAATTATTGAAACAATAATTACACATATTAAAATTAATATTTATGAGGAAGAATATAGTTTCAGTCGAAACTAACACATAATAAGTATTCTCAGTTTCGGTAAAAGTGGTTGGATTCTAACCATTAGTATGTTCATGATAAAGACTTTTTACAATAATAATCTACGTATGATACAACTTTAATACTTCAGGTGCTTATATAAATGCATTAACAATGTGTTGTTAACATTAATGAATTAATCAAAGATAAATAATATTAAGAATCTTTATTTTAGACCGCATATGTGAGAAACACAATCAATACGAGAAATTTAAAATGCCTATTACGGTCGAAGCTGGATCTTCATTGCTTTAAATAATTTTAATGCTTTAAATAATTGATAACAAGCTATGATAACTAGTTACTATAAAAAAGTACCTTTCCAATTCCTGGAAAATTCGTAGATTTAGAAATACTATTAAGCTTAATTTAATGTGTTTCTTGTTTCTTACTTTAATTTCATTCTTTTTTCATTCTGTATGTTTTATCGACAATCAAGTTTTCTTTAATGTTTCTTATCGTTATCAATGTTCATCCACTTTTATCTTAAACGACAAAAAATAAAAAACTGGATAACAAGCAAGAAGGCAAGAAATAAAAAGTAGTGAAAAGCAAAAAACAGGAAATTAAGAGCATATTGTAGATTAGTCTTTAAGACATCAAGATCCAATCTCGATCGTAATTAATGATTATTTATCTTTGCTAGAAATTAAAAATGCCTCTTATGATTAAAGCTGGGTCTTCATTGCTTTAAATAATTCAATCTTGAATTATACTAATATACGATATATATATATATATATATATATATATATATATACTTGCATATATACTATATTGTAGTCTTTTCAAACTGCGCGCTGAATTGTTTTTCCGGACTTATAAACGCAATTAAAACTATTTTAGTAATCGCGAAATAAATTGACAAGCAATTTTTAATAATTTGATGCTACCATCAAGCATCGTAAAGATGTTAATATGTTGAAACTGTTAATAAATTTATTGCGAAAAATATTATCTTGGCCGGGACTTGAACCTGGATCTCTTGTATTCCGTACGAGCGTCCTAAGCTATTAGATCACTGAGATAATATTTTTTGCAATAAATTTATTTAAAACCGAACTACAAATTTTTGACAATTCTCGACTGTGATTGGCTAATAATTCTTACATCTTATGGTTATGGAAAGAGTGTACTATAGCCTTGAAGGCCATCTATTGCTGGAACAATATTAGTCTCAAAATCTTTTATTATTTAATCTTTAATGATTTAATGTTTTATTATTAATAAAAGCAATAAACAGCGATGATCTATCTTATATTTGAAAACACAACTAACAAGGAAAAGCTTTTTCGATCTGAGCTAGATTTTCGTACATATATAATAGTATTTCTGAGTTAAATTATACATATCTACAAATCAACGATTTCGCTCTTGAAGCACAATCTGACTAAGACATTATTTTTTATTGTACGTAGCAGCACTTCTATCAGTCTCAAAATTTAATATTTAAAAAGTTTATTCTTATGATAATACGGTTTTGTGATTGATTAATGACATTTTTAAGACGTCATAAACTAATATCAGAATCATATTTGAATCTTAAGCTATTACTTAAAACGATCTTAAAGTAAGAATAAATTAAGAATACCTATCAAAAATTGAGGACTGAATATACAGGGTGTCCCAATTTACGACTCAAAATTCTATAACAAAAAAATTTACGCAAAATTAAATAAAGTTGTTTATAAGTTTTCATATTAAGTAATAATCTCTAAGATATAATTGTTTAAATATTGTTAATTACAGACTACGGTCGCTTGTGAACATTAGTAAGCGTGCTGAGAAGTAAGTGCTCACTACTACTACTCCACGCAACATTTGGAGATGATCGTTTAAATGTAATAAGTAATTAATCGTTTTTAAGTTCTTATTATCTTAATAAAAAACTAATGTTTAAAATAAAAATTTTCAATTAACTTTTTTATTTAACTTTTTGAAGACTTCCTTGCTATAGTATTTTTTTGTTATAGTATTAGAATCGCAAATTTTTGAACACCTTGTACAAAAAATTATACACGGTCACAAATATATTCAAAATGTAAAAACAATAAATATAACTGTAAAATTCGTTGCTATTATCAAAAAGATGTGACTTATGATTACGATTATAAAAAAAAGTTACGACATTAGCAAAGAGAGTATGTAATGGTAGAATTGTAATGGTAACGGCGTTACAAATAACGAATAATATTCAGTTCCTGAAATTTTTAAATATCTTGATCAATTCTTCAAGCTGCGTGTTGGGCATTGCCAATCTTTGTAGTTTCAAAAAATTTTTTGTTATTAAATTGACTGTCACTTTAATTTGTGATATTATTTCAGCCTTAATTTAAGACTGCATTTTGAAGATTGGCAATGTTTGGCCTTCCGTTTCAAGATTGGAAAATTATTTAAAAATTTACGTAAAAGTTTTATTTTATGATAGGTCAGGTTTTTTATTATTTGGTTAACTTATGATTAAGTTAACCTGATATTTCACTTAATAGGCTTCATCCATGACATCACAGATCAAGCCCATTAGATAAACACCAGGTTAAATCTAACTACAGGTTAACCAAATAATGAAAATCGGATTATGGAGGCATCCCCAAGACCTTGATTATTTGGTTCTTTTTTTATGTAGTTTATTATTATAACGATCTAGTTTACCTTATTAAAAATATTAAACATATAAAACTAACTACCTTATTGAAATATCTTGCAACGTTTTTGTATACAAAAATCATGGAACTATATAGACATAGTAATTTTTCAAAATACCATACATGACGGTTAAATATAACGTTAAATAGTATTTTTATGTACTTGTTCAGTAAATTCATATAATACCTTCAGAATCTTCTTTTACTCTCTGCTTGTTGGTGTCAAAGAAAATATCCAATTGGTGTGCAGCCATGGCCTAAAAAAATCTAAAAAGATCTTATAACTACTAAACGGTTTCTCTGGACTCGCTATTTTGAGAAAATTATCATTTTATATATTATATCATTTTGTAAAACTTTTTTAATTCCTCTATAAACTTTTAGAATTAAAATATTAATAACCGTAAAAGAAGGAATAGGTTTATAGAAAATTATATTATAAAATTATCTGAAAATGTATGTCATATTTGTATATTTTACTTATATTAAATTTTTTTAATTATGTTATTTTACAAGGAAGACAACGTAGAAATTCAGAAAATTTTGAGCAAGTAGAATAATTTATCCGTGACACAACTCGTACATGTAGTTAATTTATTAAAATCCTGGGCAAAATTAAATACGGAACTTGTCATGGTCAATTTAAGAATTACTTTTTTACGTAATTGTAAATCCTGTGATGTTTGTCCTACACATTACGTTTATTAACAACACAATGATCATTGCCAATATTAAATTCCCTTTTTTGAGTAGATACCTCAATTTTTTGTCTCATTACTTTCTCTCACAGAAAAGAAGTACTATCATAGGTTTATTTGATCTAACATTTTTTTCTTTTACATCCTAAATTTTAAGCAAAAAACTTTATGCTTATGATTAATACTTTGCCTCACTAATGACTATCAATTAGATTTTATTTTCTATATTATTGACAATTGCTTGAAATATTTGTTAAACAGACAGATCTCTAAATCTTTGTCGATTATTACTAAGCAATCATCATGGTTTACGATGTCATATATTTCCTGTATTTATATAAGAAAAGTTCACTCAATTTAATAATCAAGATATGAGGGTCATTTTATAGTACCAATGAACTAAATTTATTAAGATTTATAAAGATTCTTATCCACATATATCCAAGAACAATGTTGTTTATAAAATCTTATACAAAAATTGTGATGTCTCTTATGTTGACCAAATAGACAGATAGTTAGAAATTAGAATTTCGGAATATAAGAACCAAATTCGTTGGAAAACCTAACCGCTTAGTTTTAACTAAACACAGATTACAATTTGACTATAATTTTACATGGGAAGAGACAGAGATTTTGGGTTTTGAGGATGCAATCTGTTCTGCAAAGTCTTAGACTTTTAGTCCCGTTAGTTAGTTCGTAGCTGCAAAAAGAAGAAATTTTGCAATTTGTGTGTCATTGTTCATATATCCTTTTTTCGAATGAAAAATGAAATTAGTAAAATGAAGTTAGTGTCGTTTCCTACAGAAAAAGTCTGCTCTTTTAGGTGATGTCCTATTTTGAGTAACTTTTCATTATCATTCCTGTTCAAATGTATGAAATCTTTAAAATCGCGCTTTAAAATTATGCTTTTGCTACTGTATAATCGAGGTATCAATTTTTGTTCTTAATAATTCTACTATATAGCGACTTTAATTGTATGGAGCCGCATTCTAAGAGGTCCAGCCGTTTCCGAGATATAATTTCAGAAAAATAGGACAAAGTGTGTATCCGTCTACTCGATTATGCGCATTGCGCCGCACCACTGTTTTTCAAGAATTTCAAGGGTAATATAATATTTGTGGTAATATATATATATGAACAAACAATTTTATCGTAGAGGAGAATTTAAAGTTTTGACATTTGCTGACGGCACTTTGTAAATCCTTTGTAAAGCTTAAAACTTCGCTGCGATCTTGTTTCACGTATTATGCTTGATCAGTACTGGATTAGCTAGTGTTTCATACGATAACAAAAAGCAATCACATAAAATTTTGAAATCCTTATTGAAGCATTTAAGTAAGTATTCTTTCCTATTTTATTTGTTTGGATGCAATTATTCATTTAGTTTCTCCTGGTACTTTTTATTTATATAGATATTGTTTATTTCTAACTGCTGCTGTATCTTTTCGTCTCATTAACAAAAGAAACTAAACAGGTAATTGTATCCAAACAGAAAACAATAGGAAAGAATATTCACTTAAATGTTTCAACAAGGACTTCACAATTTTATGTGATTAATTTTGCTACAGTATGAAACATTAGCTAATTCAGCACTAACCAAGAATGACACATGAAACAAGATCGCAGCGAAGTTTAAGCCCGATTTACACAATGTCATGTCTCAGCAATGTTCAACCTAGTAAACACAAGTGTGTTAACACACTGTATTAATATTACAGTTATCTTGAGCTGACATTGCAATTAAAAAGTACGTTACATGTTATTGTATTTACTAAGAAATGACTTTAAATTCTCCGCTGCAATGAAATTGTTGATATATTATGCTTGAAATTCTTGAAAAACGTGGATACAGCACAATGCGAATTTGTAACTTTTTTAATTGAATTGTGTTGTGCCGATTTGTGCCGCAAACCGCGGCTCAATAATATGAAGCGTTTTCCAAAAAAAAAAAAAGCCATATCAACATTTAGGAACGGAAAACTTCAAACTCGTATAACTTGCGAACGGTGTGAGATAATCGAATTCTGAATTGTGCTACTCAAAATCTACGAAGCACACGCATAAAAAGTTGAGATTACGGCTCGATAAAAATTTTTGGAAAAAGGATGAGAGTAAATAAAAAATTTCGGCATTTTTGGATTTTTTTCTGTTGTGCCGAATTGTACGACGGTACAACGATTTTTACTAATGGCAAAACTTCCTAATGGTAAGTTACACGAGTTCGAAGTTTTTCATTCCTAAATATTAATATGGCTAGCAAATTGTACTTTTTTTTGGAAAACTCTTCGTGTTATTGAGCTGCGGTTTGCGGCACAAATTAACACAAACGTAACACAACACAGCACAATTTAAAAAATTACACAATTCGAAAAGTGCGGGACTAACTTCACACACGTGGCTGGGCTTCCCAGAATGCGGCTTCGTACGATTAAAGTCGTTGCATAGTACTATATTTAGAGCTATTAAGAACAAAAATCAGTACTGCCTCCTGATTATGCAATTTTGAAGATTTTAAACACTTGAACAGGAATGATAATGAAGAGTTACTCAATGTAGGACATTATGTGAAAGAGCAGACATTTTTCTGTAGGAAACGACACTAACTTTATTTTATTAATTCCACTATCCATCCAAAAAAAATCTAGGAAGCTATATAAACAACAAAAATTCGCAAAATTTCTTGCTTTTGCAGCTACTAAACTAGTTGGACTAAAAGTCGAAGTCTTTGCACAACAGATTGTGTATCCTCAAATCTATCAACATCAGTAAGTTTCGTCAAAATTCTAAACGTTTTTGAAAATGGGTAGTTCACTTTCACACGGAATGTTTCATATATCATTATATTTATATTCTTCTCTCTCTCTCTCTCTTTGTTGTTTTTAATTTTTCTAATTTAAAAGTTTCTTTTCTCTCTTTTAAGTCGGAGAGTAGCAATATCTTTTCTTTTCTTTAAAACATAATACTGTTCAATAACTACATTTTTTTAGTATTATTATTATTTAATAAGAAATTTAATAATTTTTGAATAATAAAATAGATATCGAGTTTCGTGCAATTACTTCTATGCAATTTCATTCTCGTGAATCTGTATAATGTCTTTCTGTTAAGTTAGTGCCATGGATTTTTAGTCTGTGGTTAGTGCTAAATAATTTGCTATTTTTCAATTTTGCACCTGTCTGCAACATTTTTTTGAACCAGCAGCGATTAGATAACGCTCGTTTATATAAATGTTATTACAGCTGTAACCTTGACATCTTTGGCTGTTTATACTTCATCAATATAAATGCATCAATTAGAAGAATGTAATTAATTAGACTATTTATAAGACTTATTTATCGTTCTATATTTGTGCGATAAATATATTTTATCGGCGCGGTTGGTCAATGTAATAAAGAGAAGCGGAAACGCCACGTGCAGTTACAATCAGCAAACATATTGATCTGGTCTTCGACCAGTTATATATATTTCCAAGACCGATATTTCGCATCGCAGTCATCAATGAACATGATACGAGTACTATTGTGCGCGTTAGCGATACTGTCAGCAGTAGTCGCTCAGAAAGATCTGCACTATGTGCCCGGCCACGATGGAATGGTGCATCTTTTTGAATGGAAATGGGGAAAGATTGCAGAGGAATGCGAAAATTTCCTCGGTCCTATGGGATTCGGTGGCGTACAGGTGAGTGAGATAATACACATAGAAAAATATCATTTTGTTACTATGAAAAGTGATTATTCTATTTACTTTTATTCTTTTAAATAATGATTATTTTTAATAAAAAATATCTTCTCGACAATAATCTTAAGATATACTTATTACAAATTTTAGAAAAACTTATTATTATGCAAAACAAGTTTTTTTTTTTGAGAAATATTACAAAATTTGTCGAAGAAGCGATTTTATATAATAAATAAATCGGATTTGTTTTTATTTAATAATCTTGATTAAAGTAATAAACTTATTGGCATTCACACACACACAGTCAGTTGATTTAGAATAAATTTTGAATAAATTTGATGCTTGTGATAAACATATGGCAGATTTCCCAGATATATAAGCAAGAAATATAATATTTGAAACAAGTAATTGTTATTTGCGTACAGTGTGTATTTTTCTGTGTGTAGCGTTTAACAAATTTTGAAGAAAACTATGACGCGAAATATGACTGTAGAAAATTTTATAAAAAATCTAGAAACCTTTTTTTAACACTTAAAGAACAACGGTCCATTTTTAAATCTTGCAACTACTCCCTGAGTAAGATTTGTTAAAGTCCATTATCAGTGAAAAATGTAAAAAAGCCTAACGTTTCAATTCGGGTCCTTATCAATATAAAATATAATAAATTGAAATTACATAAGTAACGCAAAATCTAAATTGACGATTCCCGACAATTTAATTCGTTCTTCTTTATCCAACGAACTAAATTGTCGGGAATCATTAGCTTTTGTTACTTATGTAATTTTAATTTATATTTTATATTGATAAAAACCCGAATTGAATGGTCGAAACATTTATTTTATTCATTTTGTTACATTCACATGAAAATAAAGAATTTTCTGTGCATCCGAACAGCTGATGTAGGCTCTGATGGGCTTTTTTCCACTGATAGATTCTTTCGAGCCTCATTTTCTATATTTGCATAGTCCATTATGCCATTTTATCCTTTACGTCAAAATATGGCATTGTTTCGGGGCTGCAACGAAATTATTAATTACGTAACAAAGATTTTAACTCTCCGGAGCTAGTGCCAAAATCAGTAACACAGTTATTGACGATGCGCCGGTCTGTAAGACTCATTAGTTCATATTAATTAAAAGACATTAATTAATTTAAAAGAACCAAAGTGATTCGTATAAAAAACTCATATAAAACATATAAATAGCTTGTATAAATAAAATTAAGAATTTATCCTATTTTAACCGTCCTGAAAAATAAACGTTCTTTCGACTTGGATTGTGAAGAAAGTAAATAAAAAACTTGTAATTTTACAATTTTTTTAGTACATATATTTAACTTGTTTTATATAAAATTTTATTTAAAAATATTAATGTTTAAAAAAGATATAATAAGACGTGACTTTATGTATGCCGGAAAATAGTATACACAATACCGATAGTCCGGTTAGCCAGAAAAATTAATTTGTTTTATAAATTATACACTTCTTATCATGTGACAAATCAATTATCGAAAAAATGAAAAATGCATTTTCACACGATAAGGAGTATTATATAATTTATGAAACAAATTGATTTTTCTGTTTCAGGTCACCAAAATGGCGGAATTGTATATACTGCTTCCCAACGTACGCAAAGTCATGATTTATCTTATCCAAACATTAATATTTTTTAAATAAAATTTTACATCTGTTAAGTTAAATATATGTATCAAAAAGGTGCGGAATTAGAAATTGATCACATTTATATTTTTCATAATCCAAGTTCAAAGAATGTCCATTTTCAAACGATCGAAGATATATGTAGAAGAATATCCCCTTCTAATACTAAGTAAGTATATTTTAATAAAAATAATTGGAATTTTTATAGATAAAGAAAATTTAATTGACATTTTTGACAAAAAGATTTATAATTGAGTGGCTCCAAATAGACTTATCATCAGCTTAAGAGGATTGATATGCTCCACAAAAATATTTCCTTTAATTCTGCGCCTAAGTGGTAATTCATGTATACCACTGAGTAGATAATAAAAACAAATTCCCCGAAATTACCGCAGGTTTCTCCGATCCAAGAGAACGTGATCGTAGAGAATAGACCATGGTGGGAACGTTATCAACCTATATCTTATAAATGGCATACGAGGTCGGGCACGGCGGAGGAATTCAAGGACATGGTTCGCAGATGTAACAATGCCGGCGTAAGGATTTACGTCGATGTGGTCTTCAACCACATGACCGGAAATCACCAAAAAGCAAAGGGTACTGGCGGTTCAACAGCGGATACTAATAGCTTAAATTATCCGGGGGTACCGTATTCTGGATTCGATTTTCACGTCCCTTGCACCATCGACAATTATAATGATGCGGGAAATGTACGAAATTGCGAGTTATCCGGCCTGCATGATCTCAATCAGTCAAAAGAATATGTCAGAAATACGATAGTCAACTTCTTGAACGAAACAATCGATGCTGGAGTTGCTGGCTACCGGTTAGTACAATAAAATCTTTACGTTCCATGCGATTCTGTTACAATATTTTCCAATCAATATTTCCAGGTATCTTCTCTATCAAAGAAATTATTCCTTTCAGATACTGGAACTTTATTTTCTCTTATCTCGATATAAGCAAAAATTTTTAGTAATATTTTTAAGCTAATTTAAAAAATCGTTAATTAAACAAGATACATGCGTTTATTTATTATACTTTTATAGTTTATAAAATAAACTATTTCATCAATTTCTGGATTTTAGAGTAGACGCAGCTAAGCACATGTGGCCGGAGGATCTAAAAGTAATCTACTCTCGGGTGAAAAATCTCAATCCCAAGCATAATTTCCCTTCGGGTGCGCGACCTTACGTATTTCAAGAAGTGATTGATTACGGCAGCGAAGCAATCAGTAAATATGAATACAACTCTTTCGGCGCGGTTACGGAATTCCGATACGGTATGGAGCTCAGCAACGCCTTGAACGGAAAGAATCAATTGAAATGGTTTGCCAATTGGGGAGAAGCTTGGGGTTTGTTACCATCTCAGGATGCTGTAGTATTTATTGACAATCATGATACTCAACGTGGCCACCCCGAAATACTTACCTACAAATCATCGAAGAAATACAAGGCAAGTGATTTTCGAGAGAACTAGAGAAATTAAAAATAAAAAAACACGGAGACTCTGAATTATATTTCTTTATCTAAATGTCGAATTAATAATAAGTGATATTACAGATGGCCGTTGCTTTCATGCTGGCACATAATTATGGAACTGCGCGTATCATGAGTTCCTTCGCTTTTGACAGTTTTGACGCTAACCCGCCGCAGGATTCTGCAGGAAATCTTATATCTCCAACCATCAACTCTGACAATACCTGCGGTAACGGTTGGATCTGCGAGCACCGATGGCGGCAGATTTACAACATGGTGCGCTTCCGAATCGCTGCGAATAATACCGACGTGAACAACTGGTGGGACAATGGCAAGAATCAAATCGCTTTCAGTCGCGGAAACGCGGGTTTCATTGCGATCAATGGTGACGAACACGAGCCTCTCAAGAAGCATCTCTTTACCTCTCTGCAGCCTGGTACTTACTGCGACGTTATCTCTGGAAATTTGGAAGATAACAAATGTACCGGTAAGACCGTAACAGTGGATCAAAATGGAAAGGCGTATATAGAAATCTTGCCAGGCGAGGAAGATGGTGTGATCGCCATTCATCGACAGGTAAATAATTTTATTTACCGTTAAATTCCTTCAAGCAAAATGCTTTATTATCTTTATCTTATAATAATTTATATCTAAACATTAGGTATTTAAGTTTTTCTTGAAGAATAACTTGTATTCTATAAATCTCTCTTATATATTAATTTTAATTTTATAATTTTTGAAATAATATTGTATTTTATTGTAGCTGAACAATGTTTATGGTAATAAGATTTTTTTTAAAACGATAAATTATTAATTTGGATGTTAATGATAACTAATGCCATGTTTATGTAATAATACATCTTAATTATTTATTAATGTAACTTTTAATATAATTAAGTTCTCCTCTTTGCAGGCAAAGATAGAATGCAGATGTTGAAGATCAGATTGGAATTAAAAATTGCTTTGTAAGCATATATTAATATAAAGGTGTTACATAAAATTTGTTTAATAGAATAAAATGTATAGTTTAAATAGTTGAAAAGAATTCAATTACGTTTGGATACATTATCTGATCAACTATTTAAAATATGAATTGATTGTAAACTTTAACTTGTTATGAATATATAAAATATAAGCGTTTACGTTACGTAAATCAATGCAATGGAATGTCATTATTCTGGTGTTTTTATCCAATTTATATAATCAAATTTCAGAGAGTACAATGCTCTCGTTTACTTTTATCGCTTTATCAAATCCATCGATAAATCATCTGATAAATTTACTGATAAATTTGCTATCAAAAAAGATCTTCTATAATTCCGCAGCATAATATTTGTGAGAATATAATAATCGGTAAAATTGAGTGCAACACAGCTGTTATTTTTCAACAATGTTTATTTTAACAGAAACAATGTACTGTTTTTCCTCTTTTCACCATTAATTTCTACTATACATGATATGACAGTTAATCGTAAGATAATACACGACAGACTCGCGATGGAAAAACAAAAAAATATAGTCGAAGGGAGATCGGGTGAGATGGGATGGACACATACCGTAAAGTCGATCGGTTTTGAGGAAGTGAGATATACCGATGGATAAAAAAATCTTGAAATATCACAAAAAAATTGCCTTATCGTCGATTTTATCACCTTTCTCTCTAACTTCTAATCCATGTGTGCGGTTAAATTATCCTTCGCTGAAAGAATCTGTCTCAGCACACTTATGCGCCCTAACTCTTTTCTCCCATCCATTCTTCCATTCTTCTCATCGAACGAACACGCTGCGCGAAATAATTAATGCGTAACGCTCGTAGTTACCGCATTAATAGCGTGCGAACCTCGCGACTAAAATACTAAAATAATAAAATACTACGGGGCATTTGTAGAAGCACGACATAAATAAATGCTTAAGCGTTTATGTACAGTGGTCTTGTTTAAGTAAAAGCCGCTAACTCGGTTATATGTAGCGTTTTTTTATTAGCAGAACTGGCGTGCACCCACCGCACATCAAAGCCATTGTACACTAATCCAATATGAATGTATAAGTGAGATATCTCAATTGATAAAATGCCTAATGTATACCTTATCGAATAGCACAATAAAATATACTTGGGATTTCGCTTATTGGGGTTTAACTTGTTTTTATATTTTCATTAAACATTACTTTACGTCGATTTGTGTACAACGGCTTTAAAGTGTTCTGAGTGCACACCAATTTTGCCAGTGAAAAACGCTATTAGCGTTAGCGCGCCCGAGTTTATTATATAACAAAAAGTGATTTATTTATTCGAGATAAGAAGAGATTACCGAATGAGGACTGTGTTTGTTAACCATATTGAACGAAAAGAAATTTTTCCTTACATCACGTTATCATTGTAAATACATATGTCGAAAGTTAGTGGGTAATCACGAATAAATAATAACGCACGTAAACAAAACTTACAATTACCTTTCTGCGTAACGTAGAAGCAAGAGTATCGCATGTGATTACAGCATCTAATTACTATCGGTAATTTTGTATTACGATTGATTACGAGTAATAGTAACGGACTTATGTAATCGGCCGCAGGAAACGCGAAGAAACTTCCTTCTTTCACCGTCATCTCTCTGATCATTCTCGCTAACTAAATAAAAACATTATACACTCGAACAAGTTTTGAAATGCTACAATTTCTAATATTCTTCTCACGTTTCCTCCTTACTTTTTTTTGCTTTTTTTTTTCTCGACAAAAACACAAACTCGGGAGCGCGAACGCACGTGTAGAGACATGTTGTTTAGGCGTGTCAAGTGTTATGTATACATGTATATACAATTATAACTTTATATGATCAGCAGTAAATTCAGACTAATGTTTGTATACGCGTGTATATACTTTGTGTGTGTGTGTGTGTGTGTGTGTGTGTGTGTGTGTGTGTGTGTGTGTGTGTGTGTGTGTGTGTGTGTGTGTTTCTTTGTGTATGTAAATCTAAAAAATACTGCTCGTCTTACGAACCGATTCGTTTGCCACGCACACTTCCTCTCGCTATTGGTACGTGTAAGCGCAGTTTGACGTCATCGCCCTACCACCATTTACATCTTAATCATTACGTGAATACAATAAGGCAAAACGGGTACTATATCTCTAAATAAATAAACGTTTGACGTTTTATGAATCTTGGAGATTAAGAGGGACAAAATAAAAGTGACGCGCTATAATGTACAATTCCTAAAGAGCTACACGGGTCCGTCGCGCGTGTCAATGTCTGTATGCATATGTACGTTATTCCTTTTGCATATGTGTGTATGTGTCTTTCTTTCGTGTATTTGTGTGTTCGCACGTGGATTTTATTCTTGCATATAGAGCATTAGCAAAAATATAATTTAGTATATTTATTGTAATAATTCTCGTCCATATAAAAAACTTCGTTAAAATATATAAAAGAAACAACGATTTGAGCAAATACATATCTCCTATGGTAGTTAAAAATTATCGCGTCGAAACGTATATTTATTGTTATTGCACGTAATTCTTCTCGCTGATTATGTATAGATTGTATTCTTTTAGTATATATATATATATATATATATATATATATATATATACATATACACACATATACATATAATTTTATATTTATATATATATATATACACACACACACGTATATTGTATATCTATACTTACATCCGCTTCACACACTCGCATTTAATCGTTCCGACATATGTACACACAAATGCGTACATTTCACGTACGTCTCCTCTCTTTATTTTTTTTTCCTCTTTTCGACATCGAGTTAGTATTTCTTTATTTTATCGACTTTTCGTATGATGTACAGAGGTACGAGTTCGGCCGTCCAGAAAGTCGATCGACGATCAAGATGATCTCAAGCAATCAAAAATAATGTGTCCCATCGCGAATCGGAAATTAATCCGATCGATCATTCGACAACGTCGTCTTGGAAGACTTTACGAAGATAGGCACTCGTTTGATTTACTATCTATTAATTATTTCACCTCCCGAAAGAAGAACTCCAAAAATAAAATTAAATAAATTAACTCCGTTGTAATGATCGACATAATCTTGAGAGTATTGATACATTTAATAAATTTTCTGTTTTTTTTTTTTTTTTTTTTAATTTAACTAAATTGTCCAGAGAAGTTTCCAAACACAATTACGCAGAAACAATAAAATGTAGAAATATGTTTATTTGTAGGATTTGGGTCACAGAAATTTTAATTTAATAAAATATTTAAACAGAAATAATTTAAACAAAAATGTATCCTCGATATATATTTGTCATCGCATGATAGAAAATAATTATACGTTATACAATGCGAACAAAATATGTCAAAATATGCATTCTTAATTTTCTATTTTTCACAGTGTAAAATATACTATTTAAGTACATACTGAATCCATGATAGAGATCACAAGTTTTAAAATTACCTATTTTTATAAATCCTCACGTAGATTTATGCCGTCGTATTTTTATTTATATAAATATAATTTGTCAATATTTTTTATCTTTAAATATTAAAAAAAATAAATATTTAGAATTTTTTGACCGTTGATTATGATTTATTTTAAATTTTATACATTCCTGTAGGTCCAAAAAGAAAATGAAAAAAATCTTTAATCAAATTATTTCATTAAAATTGAATCTTTAGCCAATAGATTCAACGAAATATAAGTTTCAGTAAATAAATACATCCAAGTTCAGGCATCGTTATTATATATTTACTAATTCTTTAATTATTTTACGTAGATCTATTCTTGCAACGATGTATGTATATACATGTGATTCAGCTAAACTTTCTTTCTTCGACCATCTTTCCTCGTAATTGTAACTATTCAATGGTTTCACTCTATCGTTACTATGTATATATATGTATATATAGAATTTTCAAAAATATTTCTCTGTTTTTCTATCTAAATATTACTCGTTCAATAATCGAAGACCATACAAAGCTGAATTCTCAATTCTTCTATTTTCAGTTTTATCATACGCAATTAATTAACATATCTTCCTGCTGCGTCTAAGTTCTACGTAAATCCGTTGTTACAATCGAAGCTTATATAGTTCCGCTGAACAACAGTTCTTCAGGTCTCTACAGTTTAGGCTTTAACTTATCCTGATGATTGACGAACGCTCAAAAATATTTTTATTCTCAAGCATTCAGCACTTTACATGCTACATGCTATACAGGCTACATCAATCCCCTTCTCACTCTTTCTCTTTTACATCCTTCAGTCCAGTCTCGATTAAAAACTCTCGGTCTACGTTCTATCTCTAAAAGTTTTTTTTCCGGGTACTTCATTATTGACAGGCGGAGTCTCCATGGTTCCTGATATATATGAAATCGTCTTCTTCGATTGAACACGTCGTTTGCGAGTCACTGTTTGATAGGCTTTTTGAAGACGACTTCCGGTTTGCGTACCGGGCGAGATATACGCCGTTCTATCCTGAGAGCCCGGTTCGGGTCTGGAGACGGCGGTGTCGGAGTCACGCCGACCGCTGCTGTCTCAGACCCTAATGGAGGAGTCTCCGCCATTGTTTGTCAGTTCCCAGTGCTGCTGGGTCGCCGACCCGGCGTT